>NC_139257.1:35895587-35991173 GCF_977018435.1 Lepisma saccharinum | reverse complement strand
TGACGATATTAAGGATCAATGAGATTACAAATATCACGAATGATTTAGATTGTTATCTTGGCGCATTTTCTGTCTATGGCTGCTTCCACTTCATTGATTTCTGTCGGTTTTGTGCCGTAAATATTACCATGGATCTATCCCCATAAAAGAAAGTTCAATGCTGTTTGATCTGGCGAACTCGAGACGTATTCAATGCTCAATTTCGTTGTCAATTTGGACTCTACTTAAGAGACAGAAGGACACAACCATAAATATCCCACGATACCAGCACCTGATATCCTTTGAGTTAGCGAAACTATAACTTTCTATCTGCAGAAGTTTTCGAGTAATCGACATATATCGAATAATTCGATTGTTGACATGAACGGACAAATAGACGGACCAATAGGAAAAAAATCCTGGAATTGAGTTCATAATTTATATATCTATTGATACAACAAATCGCATGTTTGTAACTGTATTTGGTTCTGAGATATCGAAGATTAAATATATCGATTGTTGATTTCGACTGATAGACTGCCATACACAAATACAAGATCCTAGCATCACGTTAGGTTAGTATAAGATAGTTGTTTCTGTCCACCGAATTTTATGTTTCTATCTTAAGCAGTTTCTGAAAAATTGATAGGTATCGATTGTTGAATAGAACGGTATAAATGGACGGATCGATCTAGAAGGTAAAGATTGCATCATGTAGAGAATTCGCAATTCTTTCAAACTACCAAATTTCCTATTTACACTTGCAATGGTTTCGGAACATTCAACATGTGTCGATTCTTGACTTTAGTTGCTTAATCCCGATGCAACTGACTGACGTTGCAATCAAAATAATTTATGTTTCGTTAAACCAGTATTTACTACTTCTCCATTTGTGGACAATTTTAGATCCTCGCATTTGCTAGATTTCGAGATATCGACAGTTCACTTTTTATCGATTGTTGTCTTCTGCGTCGTGCTGATATTTTTACGATCGAATATTATTACGCAAGCCTATCGCTCTATCAAATTTTGTGTCTACTTGAGATATTCATGTTTGACACAGACATACTATAAACCTTTTCGAGCAGGTTTCATCTCCAGGACGCTATCAACTCTGGGCAATCCCCGGCACCTAACGACCTGTTGGGTGAGATGAGTCAAGGCAAGGATACTATAAACCTTTTCCTGCTCCACCTAAAACAGGTAATGTTAGGCTGGATAGTTCGATGAACTAACCGATCTCAAAGTTACAGATGCTGATTGTAATTTTCTAAAGTAAAAGATGTTGTAAAGATTATTATAATAAGAATAATTTTCTCTTCTTTCTCCTTCTATTTGTCTATTTAGAGAAGTAGTTGTATTACACATAAAGTTTTTATAAATTAACATGTACAAAATTATCATAAAAATAGAATTTATTCTTGGTAGCTTACCGTGCACTACATAATCTTGGAATGTCCATCTCACGGAAATTTTGACAATCTCTTGTCAAGGCAGGGATGTTACGAATGTTCTTGAATGTGTAATGTGGTTGTTCTCTTTGAAGCTCTAAACATACTCAAAAACGTAAGTAATGAAACAGGCCAATATTCCGTTTGGGCCAAAACGAATCGTCTTACCAGTGTAGAGTAGGGATGGTCAAACGGATCCGGATCCGAAAGTTCCGGATCTGGATCCGGTTCCGAAAGTTCCGGATCAGAAAATTCCGGATCCGAAAGTTCCGTATCCGAGAGTTTCGTATCTCAATCCCATTATAATATTACCACACCTTAAAAGGTATTATGATCTTCGATTACAAAGAAATTGTTCATTAGTTAGTCCTTCAAAAATTTTTTTCAAGTGTTGTTCCTAAAATACTTTGCTACGCATCGGCTAACACACTCGTGCACAAAAATAATCTTACTTGTTTAACATAAAATGCCAGAGGTGATTTTGTAAATGCCATTGAAACGAATATGTATTCATTCGAATGTATTGGAAATGGAAACGCACATAAATGTGAGAAATTCCAGTCCAGGATGAAACCTTTAACACATAGCTATAACAAGATAGAAATGTTATACAAAAATTATAAAATTGTTCTACAGTTACAGTTTTACAAATTAAAATAAAACATTATAATATATGCAGTGTTATATAATTACAAAGTTTAAGACTAACAAGAGAGGTTATCTAATTGTCCCCCTCCGATTTCCATGAAACTTGGCATATGTATAGTGGGGCCCAATGGAAGAAATACGTGTTTTTTTGTTTCGGCTAAAAAACTTTTAGGGGGCAACCCCTCTCAAATGTCAAGATGAGGACAAATTTAAGTGGGCATCTGACCCCTGTGTCCCCCTTCGATTTCCATGAAATTTGGCAGGTGTATAGAGAGGCCCTATGCCCCCTGTTTCTTCCTATGCCATATTTACGTGGTTTCGGAGTCAGATCCCCACTTCAATTTCTTCTCCTCTTGACATTTGAGGGGGGGCCTCTATACACCTGCCAAATTTCATGGAAATCGGAGGAGGAGACTTAGACCTCCCTTGTAAGTGTATTAATTACAAATTGCGCACGCGCACACACACATTATATATATATATATATATGTGTGTGTGTGTGTGTGTATGTATGTATATTATATATATATATATATATATATATATATATATATATATATGTATATTTGCAGGTAACAATATGTTATGAACACATTCTTACTTTCCAAAGAAGCGCATGTGGGATGGCAAAACCAATCCGGATCCGGATCCGGAAGTTCGGGATCCGGATCCGAAAGTTCTGGATCCGGACCTGAAAATTCCGGATCCGCGGATCCGGATCCGAAAAAAATTGGGATCCGGATCTGGCCATCCCTAGTGCAGAGCAGTGTGGGCAAAGCAGTGCGCTCTGCTGCAAACTGTTCGTAGCTTCAGCAGCGTTTTCCCCACCACGCACTCACTTTCTCTCATGCTTTCATTGTTCCAGCCCTATGGAGTCTTACTTGCGCAGAGGACTTGCTTTCGTACACTTGCTCCAGTTATTTCCTGAGACAGTGTAAAACCTCTCGCCACATGTGAGTACCGTAAGAATATTTTTGTTTGACCATGTCCTTTTCTCTCGCATCGTCATATGATCAGTATCCTGGGCACACGAGTCTTGTAGACATAGTAACTTCTCATTCTTTGGAAAGCATTTATTACTTTCAGTATTATTGTTCCCGAGACAAGACTAGACTTGTCACAGTAAGTGAAAAAGCCAATCACGTTCTCGTTTCAATATATAATCGACAATCTCATTCTCGTATCGGACTCGATAAATGGCTCCGAGTCTGCCAATAATAGCTAAAACCTGCTTATATGAACAAGACGTTCTGCCAAGCGAAAGTTCCATATATTCTCCGCGACAGAGTTTGACGTCCCTTCTCATGAACAGCTCGCGCCACAGTATACATCTGAAAGTGTCGTCGCATATCTCCTCTACTGCCTTGGTTAGAATTATATCTCAATATTCTCCGTGACAGAGTATGACGTCCCTGCGCCATCCCTTTCCCTGCACAGCTCGTGCCACACTGCATATCTGAAAGTGTAGTCGCATCTTGTCTCTCTCCTCAACATTGATTGATTGATTGATTTGTTGTTTTAAGTCCACTTTATGCACAGAAATGCTAATCGGGACTGGACCTACAGTATAAAGTGGGATCCGAACCACTATGTGCCTCCACCGGGTATCGAATCCGGGACCCCTTGATTACAAGTGCCGCTTCACCACCCTCCTACGCAGTCGGTGTAGGGAAAGATGCATGATAACTCGGAATCAACCCTTCACCAACCTCTTCTTGACAACAAAATTGAAGTCACGAAACGTCCTGGCCAGTAAGCACCAGAAAACAATTTGTAAAAGTTGGCTACACTGTCGTGAGGAAAATTGAAACTTGAGCTGAAAAGCGGAAACGAAACAGTTTGTGCCAAATGTACTATAATTTCATTAGTCGATGAACCGGGGAGTGCAAAAAGCTGGAAGGTATAACAATTAACGAACAGTTGCAGTGGCATCGCAAATTACTGCATTTGCTGTGTGCATTCATTCGTCTCAATTAATCAGGCATATTGAAACCAAATGACTCCACATGTTTTATGTCCATACTCAACTGCAAATAATAAATGTATTGATCGTCATACTGTCTGCCATGAGTATATGTGTGGAATGGGAAAGTGGTTCAGCAATTAATGAAAGTTTGTAATTATCGCAGACAATGAAATGTCACAAATGTGTTTTAACGGAGTTGAAGCAGCTGTGTGAAATAAATATCAACATTAAAGATATAGATCAATAGAAGAAGATGTGGGCAACGAGTCAAAAAAGCATTACAAATACATTCGTATGAGTAATCAGTACACAAAGTAAATAGGCTTCCTGGTCAGGGAAGTGCTCCTTTATTCTATTATGAATAGGTTACACAGTGTCACCCTCTGTAGTTGGTATGGGAAAATTTGCTGAGCCTGTTTTGGTTAGCAATCTCGACGTGAATCTGTTGCTGCGTCTGTCTGGACTAGCAATCTCAACGCTCATCTGTTGCTGAGTCTGTCTGGACTAGCAATCTCAACGTTCATCTGTTTCTGAGTCTGTCTGGACTAGCAATCTCAACGCTCATCTGTTGCTGAGTCTGTCTGGACTAGCAATCTCAGCGTTCATCTGTTGCTGAGTCTGGATGGACTATAGCTCTTTTCAGTTCTTACGGCGGACGCTCTAGAAGCTGGCAGGGGAAGTGGGGAGCGGGGATTACGCAACAGACCAACCAGACAACAGCAGTGGCGCCGAGAGACACGACGCAGCCTGAAAAAGTACTACGTGAAACTCGTTCTACTGGCCGCTACCTTTCGTATCGTGCTGGATTGGTCGCTTCTTCACTCTCCACTTCCCCTGCCAGCTTCTAGAGCGCCCGCCGTAAGAACTGAAAAGAGCTATAGCAATCTCAGCGTTCATCTGTTGCTGAGTCTGCCTGGACTAGCAATCTCAGCGTTCATCTGTTGCTGAGTCTGTCTGGACTAGCAATCTCAACGTTCATCTGTTTCTGAGTCTGCCTGGACTAGCAATATCGGCTTGCATCTGCTGCTGAGTCTGTCTGGACTAGCATAGCAATCTCAACGTTCATCCGTTTGCTGAGTCTGCCTGGACTAGCAATCTCAACGTTCATCTGTTGCCGAGTCTGTCTGGACTAGCAATCTCAGCTTTCACCTGTTGCCGAGTCTGTCTAAACTAGCAATCTCAGCTTTCAACTGTTGCTGCGTCTGTCTGGACTAGCAATTTCAGCGTTCATCTGTTGCTGAATCTGTCTGGACTAGCAATCTCAACGTTCATCTGTTACCGAGTCTGTCTGGACTAGCAATCTCAGCGTTCATCTGTTGCTGAGTCTGGATGGACTAGCAATCTCAACGTTAGTAGAAGAGTGTCCGGGTCCGAAGCCCTCATTTGAGGCTCGAATCATCATTTGAGGCTCAGTGTTTCCAACTCACCCCACGAAAATTTCACTAACTATTTCGTAGCCTTTTATGATGTATATTTTGAGGGCAGAGTTGGCAACACTGGGCTCACTGTAGCCTATGAGGGGGTCTATTGCTTTGTTTACTGGCAACACTGCCGTATGACAGTGTTAACCTGGGTTCACTGTAAATTTTTATTAAAAGACCTGGGTCCATGTACCGTCTGGCAACACTGTTGGGGCAGTGTTGGCAACACTGTGGGCCTACTGTAGCCTATGAGGGGTCTATTGCTTTGTTTACTGGCAACATTGCCGTATGACAGTGTTAACCTGGGTTCACTGTAAACTTTTATTAAAGGACCTGGGTCCATGTACTGTCTGGCAACACTGTTGGGGGCAGTGTTGGCAACACTGTGGGCCCACTGTAGGCTATGAGGGGGGTTTATTGCCCCCCCCTTTTTATATTTGGCAACTCTATTGTTTTTTTTTTTTTTTTTGAGGGGGTTTTGCCAACCTATCCGAAGATTCCACTAGATCTTTCACTGGCTAAGCTAACCTACAAATAAGAATTGGCAACACCGACGAGGCTCGAATCATTATTTGACGCTCGAATCATCATTTGAGACTCAAAATCATCATTTGAAGCTTGTCGGTGTTGCCTACCTAGTCTACAAAAATTCTACTATATGATCTTTTACAGGCTAAGCTAACCTACAAATAGGAGTTGGCAGCACTGACTTATAAACCCACTGGGTCCTCTTGGCATGTTTTTTCATGATGTGTTGCTAGGCTATTGAGCATCTTGGCGTATACAATGTATATATTTTGAGAGGGGGTTATAGTTTTTTTATGCTGTACGAATACTGGAAGCTTGACAGTGACAACCAACAGAGTAGGTAAACCTACATCCAGGAACTGGCAACACTAGTTTCTGACAGTGAATTTGAAATAAAATATTAAACAAAATACATGAGTAAACACTGTGAGTACAAATAGTACCAGTGTTATGCCCCCCAACTCCAACTGGGCAACTGGGGGAAATAATTGTACAACAATTTGTACCTAATTGTACAATACTTGTACCTAATTGTACAACATATACACAGACATAAAAGAGAGAGCCTTCCCGTAACTTACTTCATGTACAATTTATATGATTTTACAACTGTGAAAAGGCATATGTGTTCTGTATGCACATATTTATTCTTATTTTTCGAAGTTGAATGCACATGTTTTTACGTTCTCGTAATACTAACCTTGCTCTACTGATTTTAAATTGCTTCCATTCGCTTTTTTTTTCTGTGTTATTTCCGTATGCACGCAACATTCGCTTTCAATGGTATAATGAAACACAGAAGAAGTGTTAGTATAACAGGCTCTGAGTTTACAATTTATTAAATTAAACAATAATTTATATAAGAATATACTTGTACTTACCGAACACAAAATAAAAGCACATGTGAATGTTTGCGTGTGTTTATGTTATATGACGACTGAGTAAAAAAATAATGTTGGCTCCCCGAAAGTTCCTAGTTCGACATCAGATGCATGCAAATTTTTATGTTTTGCTCTCCAAAATCTTGATTTTATGTTTGTGCTATTTGTCAAACAGCAGAGGAGGAGAAGAGGGGAGAGAGAGAGGAGGTACTATCAGCGCCATGTATTAGCAAACAATAGAAATAAAAAGTAGGTCAAACTTTTTCAACACCCAAATATTTTAAACGTCCTCGCGTAGTAATACGATCTAGCTGAAGGCGTTTAAAAGAGTACTCTTAGTCGACGAAGCTAATTGCTAGGGCCCTTATATTACTAAAATATTCTTTAATTTGCATATTTCTCATACCGCCATATGTTGTTCTAGTTGACTTCTTCCAAAAAAAAAATGCTAATTAGCGAGAGTTAATTAAGCAAAGCAAGTAAAAGAAGCAAAATAGAACAACATATGGCGGCGTGAGAATATGTAAAAATTCGATTCAGAGGTGAATCGAATTAAAATTGGGGGATATTTTGCATTTTTTCCCTATAATATACAAAACATTTACCGTACATAATCTTTTCTATTTACAACAGTATAAAATAAAAGGAATGTGTGACAATATCCATATTAACCCATTCGCATACCTTAAATGACAATTTTTTTGCCATGAAATACCATTTAAATTTAGCTATCTCCCGTGAAGCTTGCACAGCAAGACAAGATGTCAAATATTGTGAAAACTATTCAAGCAATTTTATATATTGAAGTGGAAGTACAGTAATAAGTTTGCACATATGCAGTTTACTTGAAAGATAATTAGAAACTCACCTAATAAATTTGATCACATACACTTTTGCATTCTATTTCTATTCCTCAACCTTTTATATTTTTCCTGCCACAGCTATTTCTTCCTCACTTTTACTACATTCTTTAGTTTCACTAACACAAAATAAACCCCCCTTGTTTAGATGACAAGCGACCTGCTCAAATATGATACTGTTGACAATATTGTACGCCCGTGAAAATTACATATAAATAAGACTTAAGCGTATTATCTGCTTTCATGTGAAATTTTACCAACCTGTGAGCTGTAGTGTTTAGATGACAAGCGACCTGCTCAAATATGATACTGTTGACAATATTGTACGCCCGTGAAAATTACATATAAATAAGACTTAAGCGTATTATCTGCTTTCATGTGAGATTTTGCCAACCTGTGAGCTGTAGTGTTTAGATGACAAGCGACCTGCTCAAATATGATACTGTTGACAATATTGTACGCTCGTGAAAATTACATATAAATAAGACTTAAGCGTATTATCTGCTTTCATGTGAGATTTTGCCAACCTGTGAGCTGTAGTGTTTAGATGACAAGCGACCTGCTCAAATATGATACTGTTGACAATATTGTACGCCCGTGAAAATTACATATAAATAAGACTTAAGCGTATTATCTGCTCTCATGTGAGATTTTGCCAACCTGTGAGCTGTAGTGTTTAGATGACAAGCGACCTGCTCAAATATGATACTGTTGACAATATTGTACGCCCGTGAAAATTACATATAAATAAGACTTAAGCGTATTATCTGCTTTCATGTGAGATTTTGCCAACCTGTGAGCTGTAGTGTTTAGATGACAAGCGACCTGCTCAAATATGATACTGTTGACAATATTGTACGCCCGTGAAAATTAAATATAAATAAGACTTAAGCGTATTATCTGCTTTCATGTGAAATTTTACCAACCTGTGAGCTGTAGTGTTTAGATGACAAGCGACCTGCTCAAATATGATACTGTTGACAATATTGTACGCCCGTGAAAATTACATATAAATAAGACTTAAGCGTATTATCTGCTTTCATGTGAAATTTTACCAACCTGTGAGCTGTAGTGTTTAGATGACAAGTGACTTGCTCAAATATGATACTGTTGACAATATTGTACGTATATTGTATTGTATAGGAGACTAGAAGTATATAATTTGGCGAAAAAAAAAACCAAGTAAGGTTATAGAAAATAATTAAAAAAAGTGAACAATTATATTTTGCATTGCACAGCATTGGATATTAAATAACATACCCCCAAAAAATCTCTGCATTATGCGTTCTGTAAAAAATTGCCCTACGTGCCAAACTGCTGTGTCAAGTAAAAATTTTCAAAGGCACTGTCGTACTTGTGTGCCGGGAAAGCGAATATGTGCGACCAAACTGTGCTCTAAGTGTGGAAAAAATATTTCTATTGCCAACTTCAAGCGACACCAGCTTACTTGCAAGAGCACTGGAACATCTCTACCACAACCTTCCAAGCGAAAGGTAGAAGTAACCTCCCTCGATGCATCGCCACCTGCCAAACGCGTCAAGCTGGCGAAGAAAGCAGACCGATTTGCGTTTGAGCATTTATTAGAAGACTTTGACATAACATCAGACAGCTTCTGCGATGTGCGTAGTTTTCTGGAGAGCGAGCGAGCTAAGATAATATCCATCCTCAACGATGCATTAGCCACACACTCCACTAAATTCTATGCTGTGCTATGCTGCAAGTATAAGAAACCGTCTGATGAAATATATAAATTCTTCCATGCCACAAAAGCAAAAACACTGCATCAGGCAAATGTCACTGACCTCGACAGCATCTACGACAAGTTTGTCGAGGAGCTTGTGGCAAAGCACGAGGAGCATCAGGCTAAAGGCTCGGGCGGTTCGCTGTGTGGCGACCCCCACGAACTTTGTCTGACACTTAACAAGTTCCTGCCACTGGCAGGGTCTAGCTATATTGCCCTGCCACCCGAGGTTGAAGGAAGGGAAGCTGTTCTCAATATTCAGAACAAAGACACCAAATGCTTCCTCTGGTCGGTGCTGGCAGCATTGCACCCTGTTCACTGGAAAAACCACTCGTACCGTGTTGCACACTACAAGCAGTATGAGTCGGAACTGGAGGATGCAATGGTCGGGATTGCCTACCCTGTAGAAGTCTCGCATATTCGCAAGTTTGAGGTTCGTGCTCGTGACTTGTTGGGCTTGCAATTAGCCATCAATGTTTACGGTCTCACCGAGGCAAACATCGTCTACCCTATTCGGGTAAGTGATGTAGATGATGATAGTGCACGAGAAATCAACCTCCTGCTCATCAAGGACGAAACCCATCACCATTACACCCTTATCCGCTCCCTCTCTCGGCTTGTTTCGACCCAACGGAGCAAAGACAAAACCCACATAGAAGTTTGTCGCAGGTGCTTGTCTACATTTTATAATCGAGAACAGCAGGATTACCGGCGCATCAGAGGTCCCAACATTGCTGCTGAGAAGCTAGCTCGCCACATGCTCTACTGTGGTACCAACAAGCCTGCACAAACTATCCTGCCCAAACCTGGTGCAGTAGAGTGTTTTCGCATGCACAGTGCTATGGTGAAGCATCCTGCCTATATTGTAGCAGACTTCGAGGCTTTTCTTCAACCTCTGTCTAACTGCCATCCCAACCCCGAAACATCCTCTACTATTCCTTTCCAAATCCACGAGGCCTCGAGTTACTCCTATGTTGTGGTGTGGCGAGACCATCATATTGCCTCCGAGCCCTATGTGTATCGCGGTCCCGACCCGGTCAAACACTTCCTGGAGAGAATGCAACAGGAAGCCATCAAGATAGGGAAGGTGCTGTTGGCTCCCAAGCCCATGCTGCCTCTGTCTCCGGAAGACAAGCATCAGCACGAAATAGCTCTAAATTGTCCTGTTTGCAACTCGGTCTTCACTGACGATAACAAAAAGGTCCACCACCATGACCATTATGGCCCGTGGTGCGAGAGATGTAACTTGAGAGCCAGGGACCCGCGCTTCATACCGGTCTTTTTTCACAATGGCTCGGGATATGATTTCCATCACTTGGTCACACATCTAGGGTACGACAATGCAAGAATCAATGTTCTGGCACAAAACGAGGAGCGTTATATTAGCATCAGCAAGTGGATGCCGATCCCCGACTCAAAAAGCAGGAGCATCGAGCTTCGGTTCCTCGACTCTCTGAGGTTCCTCCAGGCAAGCCTGGATGCTCTTGCTGGGAAGCTCAGAGACGACCAACTAGCCATTACTACATCAAGTTTCCCGAACTTAGATGTCGCACTCATCAGGCGTAAAGGGGTCTACCCCTACGAATACGTCACCGACCCTTCCAAGTTCGAAGAAGAGTTGCTGCCTCCCCAGGATAAGTTCTACAGCCAGCTGAGAGGTTCAGGTATTACCGACGAGGAGTACAAGCATGCTCAGTCTATGTGGGTCAAGTTCGGTTGCCGAACTTTTGGTGATTACCACGATGCATACCTGAAGCTTGATGTGACGCTTCTTGCCGATGTGTTCCAGGCGTTTCGGGCGACTGCGATAAACATTTACAACCTGGACCCTGTATATTTTTACAGCCTTCCTGGACTGGCATGGTCGGCCATGCTCCTGTTGACTAAAATTAAACTTTCACTTATCTCCGATATTGATATCATGCTTTTCATCGAGAGAGCTATCCGGGGCGGCATGGTCCAAGTGTCGCAACGCTTCGCACACGCCAACAATCACCACATGGCCACTGGTTACGACCCCTCCCAACCATCAAGCTACATCATGTACACTGATGTGAATAATCTTTACGGGCACTCCATGATGCAGCCACTCCCAACAGGACAGTTTGAGTGGGCTGATCCTTCCAAATTCGACATCGAAAGCTTCGACGATTTGGAACATGGGTTCTTCGCCGAGGTGGACCTTGAGTTCCCCGAGAATCTGCAAGATACATTCTGCGACCTTTCGCCTGCTCCGGAATTCAAATGTCCACCTGGCTCGGATCAACCGAAGCTCGTCATGGACTTGGAGCCCAAAAAGCGTTATGTGCTACACTACCGGAACCTCCAGTGGTTAATGCAGCAAGGAGTCTCGGTCAAAGTAGTTTACTGCGTGCTCTTGTTTAGGCAGTCTTCATGGTTGAAGTCGTACATCGAACTGAACACCAAACATCGCACTGATGCCACTTCGGAACTTGATCGCGATTTTTTCAAATTAATGAACAATGCGGTATTTGGAAAAACCATGGAGAATGTACGAAATTACGTTGATGTGAGGTTGGTGACGAAGAAAACACAGTGTCGTCGACTTGTTGCAAGCCCACTGTTCAGGTCTCGAACAATTTACAATGAACAGATGTCTCTGATTCACATGAACCAGGGCGAGGTGCTACTCAACAAGCCCATCTATGTGGTAGCTGCAGTTTTGGATCTGAGCAAGTTGTGCATGTTCAAGACATATTACGACATACTACGTGCACACTACAAGCACAATATCTCGCTCCTTTACACAGACACAGACAGCTTGGTGTACCATGTTCGCACGGCCGATGCGTATGGTGATATAGCCAAAGTTCCAGCTTTTGTCAAGCTCTTCGACACATCGGGCTATCCCCAGCTAAACCGGTATGGAATTCTGCCCCGGAACAAAAAAATACCCGGCAAACTTAAGGACGAGAAAGACGGGGATGTGATTGTGGACTTTGCTGGACTTCGTGCCAAAGCCTATGCGATCCGGGCTGAGGGTTCTGTAACAAAAAAGGCAAAGGGTGTAAGCAGGCAAGTGGTTCGGGAGCACCTTAAGTTTGAGGATTACCTCGAGTGCCTCAGAACAAAATCGCCCATTCTACAAAAAGAGCATCGTATCCAAAGCGTCGATCATGTGCTTACAACTAATATTGTCAGGAAAGTTGCTCTGGATGCACACGACGATAAGAGGTGTATTCTTGAATGTGGGGTCCATACACTTCCGTGGGGCCACTATCGCCTCCAAACTAGTAAGGCCTGCCCAGAGTGTAACAAAGAGTAATAGGCAATGCAAAATAAAAAAAAAAACAATTTTAATTTACTTCAACTTCCTCGATTACATGCATGCATGGCACAGCAAAATTAAACTTCTGGGAAACTGCTTATTGTAGTTTGTACTTGTGTATATAAAATTCCACATTTCTTATTGTGTGCTATTTTTTTTTTTAATTTTTTTTTGTATCTAAAACTGTTCAATTACTCTTTCATTCTTGACGTCATACACAAATGTTTTCTCTGCAATAAGAATGACACTGCACAGAGTATCTACAGGCAAGGCGTCGTGGAACTCGCATACAATCTTGATGTTGGTACGATCGTTAACAACCACCTGTTTTCTTTTAGATGTGTTGATGACAAACATGGGTCTGCGAGCTATGAACTCGTTGGGGTTGTAGTACACGTCCACATTGCCGGAGGTCACTCTCTTGTAAGCTGTGTACGCCTCGTAAAGTTTTAGGTAATCGTTGTTCGTAATGTTTAGATTGTAGTTCTCGCGTGGAAAAACTTCATTCCTTCCATTTTTGAGGTAAACATTTTTAATTTTGCAATTATCAAACTGGCTAGAATCTTTCTCTTGGTTATTATCTTTCCCCGTCTGGAAGAGCACGACCGCAAACTCAGGCATATCGTACCGGATGCTGTTGAACTGCGTAGTAACATCAAATTCAAAATGGCTGCCGGAAGCAGGTTTCTGCACACACTGGTAACCGTAAAATTGGATGGGTACTTGGGGGTTCTTCAAAATGTCGGCTTTGTACTTGAGACCGTAGTTAGATTCGTATTCCACCACAGGCATGCGCAGCTCCATGAACTGGATGACGCACTTGGCTGCGTCGGGTAGTGTGTTGGCAAGTGCTGCACCGTCTGCACCCAAGGTGCTGTAACGCATCAGCACATCGTTGTCGTTGGCGCTTCTGCGAAAAGTGACGCGCAAGCCACCCTTCCACATAATCTCCGTGTAGTCGGAGAAGAAGCCCGGCAGCAGACGCATGGGAAACAGTACTGTGTGGCTTTGAGTTTTGATTTTTGTATCTGCTTCGAATCCCCCTGCCTGGTAGTATGCTGCATCGGTCTTGGAGAGTTTCAGTGTTCCCACAGCTGTAGAAGTAATCCCAGGGTAGTCAACCCTATCGATGACGGTGCCATGCTTTCTAACTTCCACTTGCGAGAACAGATGCGACACAAAATTGTCCACAAGTCTTAAATTTGCATTGGCGTTAAATGCTTCCCCGTTGTCTCTCTTCACCACATCAAACTTGATATACAAATCAGCTCTGTGAGGGTGAATGAACCCATCCCCAACGTCCACATCGTATTCAATCTCCCTGTTCGGTTCGTTCAAATTGGCGAACGTGCGACGATTGGGTGGGAAAGATTGCAACTCGTAACTTTCGATTTGCTCCATGATTGATTGTTATTTATTATACGTTAATCTCCACGACGGCGGTGGTAGTAGCTCCGGCAAAATTCACCACCTCCCCCTTCTCGTTTGTCACTGCCAATTCTATGTTGTCTATGCGATTACGAGATATGGGGAAGTATATCGGTGGCGAGGGTGTGTATATAATCGGTTCCATGAATTCAGAGTTTGGTTTGAACGTAGCGATGATACCTGTCTGCTTGTGGCTGCCTGGGATGCCATCCGAGGATTTGGTGATCATGCCTTCTGCCACGTTGCAATGTATGTTCAGAGTCTCGATGGCTAGAAATTTAGGAATGTTGGCACCGATGTGCTTGATGCCAGGTTCGAGCTTTGTGTTGTTCTCGAATCCCAGAAGCTCTCCAACAGTGCCTAGGTCTACTGTTTCCGTAGCAGACACAATTTCAACTCTGTGAGTTACAGAATTTTGAGATAGCAGTATATTTCTTGGCAATTGGGCTTGCAAGGTAGACAGATTGTACTGTCCTGGCGTTATAACTATTTTTTCATTTCCAACAGTAATTTTGTTATTGTGCTCCGTGACATTGGGTATCAGGTACATGCTGTAGAATGCACGAAGAGCAATAGATTTAGGATAGATGATGTCGTCATGCAACGCGAGTTTCAAGACCGAAGTCTCGCTGGTGAGATGGAACACTCCCATGGTGTTTTAGGTACCACAATGCTTTCTGAAAATGCTCCACTGAGGGGTTATTTATTTTAGACATGTATGCGAGAACGGAAAGGCATAGGTGGCCGCAGTTAACATCGGTGAAACCCTGGATGCGTTCGTTATTGTAGTAGAGGTTGGCAACACTGAGATACTTCACCAACCTGGCAGGCGGTGTGCCACCGAACGAATCGAAAACAAATGCTTTGTCATTGTCAATTTTGAGGTAGCATATCCAATGTGTACCAGGATTTTTGTAACTGTCCAGGTTGACCACGCCATACTCTTTTTTCTTCACAGCAGAGGGTAGAGAATCGGACATGAAAACACCCCTAAAGTTCCTTATTCCCAACGGTTCGATCAGAGATTCAATATCGAAGTTGGACAGGGCTTCTTTTTTTATATTTTTTCAAAGCATCGAGGTTGTTTTTTCGCTTTTTGGTCACACCTTTCCCCTTCTTTTCCATAGCTAGGTTGTGACGTTTCTGTTCTTCCAGCTCGGTCTTGTTCTTTTTTGCATCGATGACGGTTTTGGCAATGGCAGCACTGCCTCCTGCCAAGCTGCCCACTGCACCCAAAGCTGCCAAGATGGCTGGAATGCTGAATATGAAACCTCCAATCTTCTGCTGCTTCCGCGAATGCTGCAACTTTTTCAATTGTGGAGTGCTGAGCAGCAATTTCATTCCGTGTCCTTTAGACATGCATGAACGTTTCTTCTCGAGTTGTTTCTTGGTGAGTAACCCATTGAGGGCACCCAGCGTTTTCAGATTCGAATATGGTATCTGGTACACGACGCCCTTGGGCTTCATAATGTATTTTTTTTTTTACGATATGTTATTTTATATATGTTCCGAGATTTTTTTGTTTTCCCTCCCGTGTAATTTTTTTACGGTATGTTATTTATATATACTTTGCAGCTATTAAACAAATTCGATTATGTGCTTTGTTTTCTTACCAAGAAGTTCTTTTGTCCCCTTGTACACGATTCGAGTTGTGTTCTCGATTAAAATGGATAGCTTCTCGTCGGATAACATACTAGCGTATCGATCTGGTAAAAATAGACTGTATTGTCCGTTGAGCAACAGACGTACTTTAGGACCAAACTGGGTTGCAACAATTGAACCAGAAGTTATTGCATAAGGTTTGTCCACTTCCAATTCCTGAATTTTTATATATTCGACTGACAAATTTAGCATTTGTTTTAATGCCTGGACGTCACTAATTTTTTCACTCATATCGAAGAAATATTTTTTTGGTCTTGTAGATTTTTTTACAGTGTGTTATTTATAGAAAAAAGTTTCGGCATTGCCTAATGCGATGAGGTGATCGATGATCCTACTGGTTTCTGCATTTGAAGCGTACCAGTCGTCTGTATATCGTCTCCTCCCCTGTCTCCACTCGTGAAGTTCGTCTATTTTATCAGCCAATTTTTCATCAGCAGCCCGAAAAAAAAAAAAAAAAGCATAGGGAGAAGAAGAAGATTTCACACCGCTTATTTTTCTCAGATGATCCGGAAGTGGCATTTCACAGGGCAAGCGAAATTGTGGTGTTATTTTAACTAAATCAATAAGCTTTTTAACATCTTCGTGACTATCGTCGAAAGTAAATATAAATATTTTGTATAACACTTCAGTTGGTAAGTTTGTTATATGCGTAGACATTTTTTTACTGTGTGTTATTTAATTACAACCCCCACCCCAATTTTCGTTTTGTGTTCATGGCAATGGTCGTACCCAATGCTGCAACCCGTTCACCCAGCGAGGCGTCTCTGCTAACAAGTCTCCCGAACGCAGCATGCTCCAACATTCTGTCTGCATCGTGACGCGCGTCTAAATTCGTATATGTGTTGTAAGCAATGTCGTGATCCTTGCATGCTGCGTCCAATGGGTTCACCCCCTTGTCTCCTCTCTCCAGTCGTCGTTCGAGTTTGGTACCCGGCCCGCAGTACTGGTAACCTGGCAGGTGCATCTCGAAGGGTAGCTTGTTGATGATGTGGTTCACGAGACCTCGACCCTCGGCCACATTCCAGAATTTGGGAGGCAGGGTGTTGATGATTTTGATAAGATAACCTATACCTTTGTTGTCGTTGACAATAAAGTTGCTAAGCTTCGTGCTAATCATGTCCATGATGCCCACCTTCTCGTTGTGGAAGTTGCGATTGCCTGCATTTTCTTCGCCTGCGATAACCAGCAATCGATCTACAAGCTTCCTTACGTCGTCTACCCAAACAAACTCTTTAGGTAGGGTATTGTAGAGTTTGACACCGCTGCCAGTCTTGAGCTGGTTCCATATTGGCTTGATGAGGTTCCTGTATTTTTCTCCACTGCTTGATTTTACGCGATTCTGTGTTGCATCGTTGTTTTGGTACAGGGCATCCGTCATGATTAAAATTTCTGTGTAACTTTGGTAATCCTCGTCTGTGTAATCTTTAGGTTGCTTTTTGGTGATAAGTTCCCACAGGCCCACAGTGCCAGGATACCTAGTCCAGCTGTTCTTCTCGCCCAAATTAATTTTCACGTCGTCACCTTCGAACGTGACTTTTGACTTTCCAATTTTCCAAACCACACCCTCGTTAGGTTCCACAGAGGGGTACAATCCAAACACCTCGTCCTTTTCAAATTTCCCAGTGCTCAGGTAATCTCTCGCCAACGAACCTAATTCAACTACCTTGTCCGAAGAGGTACTGCCTAGAACCTGACGTCTCAGAGGTGCAGCTCCAAGTTCGAACGGGGTAGTGTGAATACTGGATATCGGTGTAGGCACAGCATAATTTCGAGCAGCAAGTGGCACGAGCTCGTTAATTAAATCTTTGTTTTGCTCGGTAACATCTTTGATGTCTTTACCTAGTCCACTTATAGCATCGATGATAGGTTGGTCCTGTCGCTTTTTCTCTTCGTAAATTCCACGATTCTCTGATTTCCAACCCCTGAAGCGTTTGGCCAGGTAGTCGCGCTGCTTCAGGTTGTCGTCTGCGAGTTTGCGTTTCATCATTTGTTATTTATAATACGTCAAGACGTTTCTTGTAACGTCGCAACGTTTAGAAAGTTGTTTATTTTGTTTCTGTATTTTCCGTCATTGGGTTTCCTCGTCATGTCTATCGTGGCGAATCCGAAATCATCTTGATTCCAGCATGAAGAGCAAAATTTGGAAAACTGATTGTAGTTCATGTCCCCGCATACATAATCATCGTAAGCATGTTTTAAATTGGTGTGGTCTTGGCGAAACAAGCAAATAAAATTAGCGTTGTCTCGGAGAAGCTGCTTGGGAATTTTAGAAAAAGTCTGAGCAAGGTAGAAGCAGTCCATGCCTCTGTGCCGCCCCTGTGTAAAAAAATTGCGAATTTCGTTATGGTTCTCCAGGATGACATCGTCGAAGACCACCACCGAATTTTCATGGCAGCAGTCTAGTGGCATTACTTCGGAGGCAAAAGTAGCTATGCTCAGCCCTTCGTACAGTTTTGTCAGCTGTTGATATTTTGCTTGCTCCAAACTTTTGGAAAAAACATACAAGTGCCTGTTCTTCCAATCTAACCAGTCGGGGGCAAGAAGAAAATTATCAATAAGTAAAGTTGTTTTCCCACACCCTGAAGGTCCGACAATAAGGCAGCGAATGTTGCCCGGCAACAGTTCGCCGTTTTTCCTAGCCTGACGCTCCGGGGGAAAATCTGGCAGTCGCCTCACCACATCCCAAGCACCCGTTACACAATCACCTCGTTTGCGTCGATCCAACTTTTTTCCTCGAGTCCCAACCATTTCACCAACAGTTTGTCACCTTTTCTACGTAATACTTTTTCGATAAGATACGTATTGGGGTATTTTGTTTTAGAGAGTTCCTCCTCGTAGAATCGCCCTTTCAAAATTTCGTTGCGATTATCTTTTATTATATACGTGTAACGGTTACCGGGTAACAATCGAGCAACTGTGAAAAGTTCCGTACTCCAGTTTTTGGTAAAGCCTTTTTCAAACATGCGCTTAAATTTACTAATTCTTACTTGATCTCCAATTTTAAATTTCGGTTTTTTGTTAGTGGGCCGGTACTTGGGGCAATAAACAGTAGAGATCAATTGTGCCTCATCAGACTTGCTGACATCGGCAGGCTTCATGCGTATCGTGCTATGCAAACTGTGATTATAGTCGTTTACGAGTTCCGGAAGCACATTGACCCACTTGTGGTTACCTTGAAGCGTGAATCGTTTCCACATGCGTGTTTTGAGAGTACGGTTAAAACGTTCCACTATGCTGGCTTTGATGTGACTGAAAGTCGAGTAATGTTGAATATTTTGCTTCTGAACAAACTGTTGAAATATCGAGTTGTAAAATTCCTTTCCGTTATCCGTTTGAAGAAATCGAGGTCGCCTGCCACTTTCATTGAAAATAGTTTTGAATGCTTCCATTACGCACACACCTGTTTTAGCCTTGAGGGGCAAAGCCCACGCAAATTTTGAAAATGTATCTATAACAGTAAGAAGATATTTGAATCCTTTATTGATTTTATGTAAATTTTTTAGGTTGCCGCTACTCATTTCCACAAGGTCAGCCTGCCAAAGGTCATCCACGCCTTTGGTCACCACCGCCAGTCGTTTGTAGTTTCGTCGTGCAGGTTTATGAAGCTCGTTCACGATACCCTGCCTAGACATGGCGCGAAAATAAGAATATAACCTGGATGGGATTTCTGGCTGCAGACAATGCTGGGTTTTCTATATACAGCTTGTCACCTATTTCTATGTCGATAATTTGAGTGGCATCTTCGGCATAGGCAGTCTCGCGACTTTCGGGGTGTGTGAAATCAACCAGCTCAACTCCTCTTATTTTAGGCTCGTCGCTAATGTTCGTTATGGTCATGGTTGGGTAGTGGGTTGCGTGAGGCAAAGACCAGTAGGAAACCTTGACGAACTGAAGTGTGCCAGCGAGGAAAAATTGGTGATAGGCTTTTGCAGGAGTCAACATGTAGAGTTTGTAACCTGGATTGAAAGGGGAGGAGAACTCTCTGTTTGATATGCTGTACAGTTCGATGACAATCGTAGACTTGAGATTGTCGATGCTGGCATTTAGAGTGTTTACGTTGGTTCGAACCTCAGTCTCCACATCCTCCAATCTGCTATTCACCGATTCCAGGTGTTCCTCGATAGCAAGAACAACAGTGTCGTAGTTTGGTTTGATCTTTACATCGACAATAAGGCTCTTGAATTTTTCATTTAAGTCATGTAGTTGGGTGCTGAAATTAGCTATAGTCGATTCCTGACTTGCCTCGATACTCCCAATTTGCTCTTTCACGCTGGCAATAATCTGCTGCAGGCTTTCTACAAGCGTCAACTTGGAGCTCTGTATTACAAGGTCGTGGACCTGGGTTCTAATTTCCGCAAACAATTCATGCAGCTCGGTGATGTTCTGGTTGGTAGGTAAAGTCGCGACAGACCCCCGTATCGATTCAATTTCGGATTGGATGTTTTTGATGTCGTCGGATTTGAGTATTCGGTTGAGAGTTCTCTTCACGCTTTTCAGTTCCTGAGAGGTAGGCAGGGTGGCCACCGTGTTTTGGAGCAATTCCAAAGCTTTTTTCACCGCGTCCAACTCGGAGGCATCGGCAGCAGCACGTATGCCTTCTTTCAGTTGCATTATGTCATCCTGGGTGGGGGTAGATTGTTGCAGGGTTTCCAACTTAGTCTGTATGTCGTCGATCAAGTGATGAAAATGAGACAACTCGGATTCTGCATTCAGATTTTCCAGTTTGGCGATTTGCTGTTGGACGTTGGCCAGTGTATCCCTGATGCCCGGCAGTTTGGTTTCCAGCTCATCGTGAACATTCGCCAGATCATTTCTAATGGCAGCAAGAGCATCCTCAATATGGGTTATGGTGCCTTGCAGCTTCCCGAAATCCTCGTAGGTCTCAAGTTGGAGTTTGATGTTGGCCACGCTACGGGCAATAGCGTTCAGTTCGCTGGACGACGGTAGATTGTTGATAAAATCCTCCAGCGTTTGGAGTTTAGTTTTTACTTCGTTGATGGCCGCATGCAAAGCATCCGTTTGAAGCTCAGCCTTGATGCTTTCCAACGTAGGGATTTCGAAAGATTGAAACTGTTCGCGCAATTTAGCAATACTAGCGTTCACGCGATCGTAGTCGCCTTGTGTTTTAATGCTTTGGATGATAGTTTGCAGTTCGGTCTGGATGTTGCTTGTTTGATCCTGCAAGCGTTGTTTCAGCTGTTCAACGTCTGAGGTTTGCGTTTGTTGCAGCTTCAGAAGTTCGTTCTGCAGATTGCCCACACTCAGTGCCAGCTTGTCGAGATTGTCTATCGACGCGAGGTCGGTGTATTTTTGCAGCAGCGATTTTAGCTCTGCATCAATCTTGAGTACAGGGTCCAAGCACTGAGACTGCAAGCTGGCTATCTCGGACTGGAGGCTGGAGTTGAGCGTGGACTGGAGGGCCTGCAGATCGCTTCGCAGCTTCTTGACCCTGACGTCGAGCATGAGAAGCTCGTCGCCATGGTCGTCGCGTTTCGTATGGCCAAAAATATCGTTAGGCATTGTTATTTATTATAGGATAGCTAATTTTCATTTCTATGAAAAAAGGGATGAGTTTATCGTAGTCGTCCAAGAGCTCTATGTACAGGCGATCGCCAGCAGATACATCGTACGTGGTGGTACTGTTCATCCTATCGTGTTTGATGCGATAGATGTTCTTGCCGGAGGAAATTTTGGCCTCTCCTTTATTCTCAGGATTCATGTCAAACTGCAGTTTGCCGGAGATGGGGAATTGGTAATAATTCAAGTTGTTGTTGAAAATGTAGAAAGTCTTGCCCACATCCTCGTCGTACTGGGTCAGGATGCTATTCAAGTGTATAATCAACAAACCGTTGAGTTTAGATAATAGGGAGGGTAACAGGTCCCAGCTCGCAGGTGGCGACGGTGCGCTTTGGGCGAATACCTCCATAGCATGCTTCCTGAAGCCAAACAGATTCATAGGCATTGTTATTTTATTTTATATTTAGCGATTCGTTTCGAGCAAGCCAATTTCAGCAAGTTTAGTGTTTTGTAGAGCGAGTTGGCAATACTGCCAGTGAGGTTAACATACATTATCAAAAACACATCGTGAAAGGCTACGTTTTGTTCGGGCACACGTACACTCACACACACAAAAAACTAAAAATTATACACCGTGAAAGGCTACAACAAGTTGGAAACACTGCTGGTGTTTCAAGTCTCAAATAATGATTCGAGCCTCGTCGGTGTTGCCAATTCTTATTTGTAGGTTAGCTTAGCCAGTGAAAGATCTAGTGGAATCTTCGGATAGGTTGGCAAAACCCCCTCAAAAAAAAACAAAAAAAACAATAGAGTTGCCAAATATAAAAAGGGGGGGGCAATAAACCCCCCTCATAGCCTACAGTGGGCCCACAGTGTTGCCAACACTGCCCCCAACAGTGTTGCCAGACAGTACATGGACCCAGGTCCTTTAATAAAAGTTTACAGTGAACCCAGGTTAACACTGTCATACGGCAATGTTGCCAGTAAACAAAGCAATAGACCCCTCATAGGCTACAGTAGGCCCACAGTGTTGCCAACACTGCCCCAACAGTGTTGCCAGACGGTACATGGACCCAGGTCTTTTAATAAAAATTTACAGTGAACCCAGGTTAACACTGTCATACGGCAGTGTTGCCAGTAAACAAAGCAATAGACCCCCTCATAGGCTACAGTGAGCCCAGTGTTGCCAACTCTGCCCTCAAAATATACATCATAAAAGGCTACGAAATAGTTAGTGAAATTTTCGTGGGGTGAGTTGGAAACACTGAGCCTCAAATGATGATTCGAGCCTCAAATGAGGGCTTCGGACCCGGACACTCTTCTACTAACGTTCATCTGTTGCCGAGCCAATCTGGACTAGCAATCTCAGATTTTATCTGTTGCCGAGTCTGCCTGGACTAGCAATCTCAGCTTTCACCTGTTGCCGAGTCTGTCTGGACTAGCAATCTCAGCGTTCATCTGTTGCTGAGTCTGGATGGACTAGCAATCTCAACGTTCATCTGTTGCGAGTCAATCTGGACTAGCAATCTCAGCTTTCACCTGTTGCCGAGTCTGTCTGGACTAGCAATCTCAGCGTTCATCTTCTGCCTGGACTAGCAATCTCAGCTTTCAACTGTTGCTGAGTCTGCCTGGACTAGCAATCTCAGCGTTCATCTGTTGCTGAGTGTGCCTGGACTAGCAATCACAGCGTTCATCTGTTGCTGAGTCTGCCTGGACTAGCAATCTCGGCTTGCATCTGTTACTGTGTCATCCAATATCAATGTACATCTTTACTGTCTCAATCAGAGACAGGAGACTCAGCGAGAATCTGCTGCGTCTCATACAGGAACAGGAGACTCAACGTGGATTCGTTACTATCTCCTTAGGACAAGGAGTTCAGCTCAGCTGTTTTTCTGTCTCATTCAAATCCAGGAGTCAGCGTAAATCTCTTGCTGTCTCGTCCGCGTTCAGGAGCTCAGAGTTAGATCTGTTGCTGCTTAATGCAGAGTTAGAAATCTCATCGTAGATCTGTTGCTGTTTAATCCAGGGTCAGGAGTTCAGCGTTGGATCTACTGCTTTTTAATGCAGTCTCAAATCTCAACGTAGATCTCTTCCCTTGTCAGGAATATCATCGTAGCTCTGTTGCCATTTAATCAACAGTCAGTAGTCTCATCGTAGATATGTTGCTGTCTAATCCAGAGACAAATGTTCAGTATTTGATATGTTGTTGTTTAATCCAGAGTTGAGAATCTCATCGTAGATCTGTTGTCTCGAACAGGGTCAGTAGTCTCATCGTAGCTCTGTTGCTGTTTAATCAAGAGTCAGGAGTCTCATTCTAGTTCTGTTGCTGTGTTTCCCTGGATCAGCAATCTCAGCGTAATTCCCAGCGCTGCTGACTGAATTTTCAAAGTTCAGCCGTCGCTGGTCCATGCAAACTCTTCACTCAGCTTCCAACTTTTTCTAACCACAGCGATATCTAACCACTAAACTATTTTTTCCCCAGGAAACGTAACGAATATAGGCACATCAGCGCAGAACAATCATCTCATAACAGTATCTAATGATATTACCTTGATTTTTTTTAAAAAAAATCTCCCCTGATAACGTCCGTTCGGCAATGAAATCAACTAGCTTTCGAAGAGACCGAAATTAAGTTCCCAACCAACCCTACCTTTCTCTGTTTCGATTTTTCCTACCCCCTCGCAGAGACAAGCAAACTGCACGGGGTCCCATTTAATTGCGAACGGAGGCCCACCGCACAGTTTGTCGTTTTAATGTTCATTAACGAGTCCCTACTTTAATTGAAACACAATTACTCCGAACGAAGGGGGGTCCGTGCGGGGGCGGGAGGAGGGAAAATTTGGTCATTCGATGACCGCAGAGCCCGTGTGTTAGGGTAATGACTCTATTTTCAAATAGGAGGGGAGGAAGATTCGAAAATCTAGACCCAACCCCTTTCGATCACTCCTGCCTCAAGCAACTTTGTATTTTTCCAACACGCACGTGCGTTTTCCTGCTACTGTTGGAGAGATATTTCGGGTCCGAGTGGCACGCCTCACACACTGAAGAGGTGTGCCACGCTGCGTTACTTCTTAAGAAGGTTTCAAGAGAAACCGAGATATGCTGTTTATACGATGTTAGAAGCGAAAGGATTTTGAAAAAAAAATCCACTGTTGCCAACTTGCTATTTTCGAACCAGATCTGGTTCTTTGGAATCCTGCTTGATTCACGAAATCATGTAATGATTAGAGCCCGGAAGTTTGGCAAAATGCCTCTTTTTATCTACTGCATATATTGATATTTTTTTTTTTCCGGATATACGTTTCTTATGTTGTTTCGAATGTTTTGGAAGCCTTTTCATTTTGCCTATTTTGCCTATTTGGGACCCCACTGCCTATTTTTAATTATAATGCCTTTTTTTTGCCTTTTTCAATGAAATTTGACATTTTTTTAAAACAAATGTGTATATATATTATTTTTCTCCCAAAAAACGTTGTTGGCATTTATTTTTCTTCCGTTTATTATGTGAATAATTTTCGCCTTATTTAAGTAATATTGAACTCACGCATGTTTCAACATTGCTGAAGGAGAAAAGTGTGAGAAAGAAGTATTTCATGCTTAGTCAGGATATTGCCTTTCGGTTAACATTTCTTGTGCATGATTGACTGCTGAAGTGGACAGGTTGATTTCGAACACAAAGAAAATATTTCTGAAATCTCCCTCTCGAACCCGAAAATTTCAGGAAGTTGCGATTGAGCTTAGTTTACCTCAGCAACCAGTCTTGACGAGATAGGGAACCTGGATATCAGCAGCTATATATTATGCTAACCAGTAGCGTACGCAGGAATTCATCAAGGGGGGGGGGGGTTATTTCGAAAACTTTCTACAAATTCACATTACAATTGTTTTATTATACTTTAATTAATTAATTAATTAATAATACTTATAATTAATTATTAGTTTAATTACTACTAATAATACTACTAATGCAGATGCTGTTACTACTTATATCACTACTATTATTAAGTAGTAGAGATCTACATAAATATATTTATGAAAGCAATATAACAAAATTACATTTTTTTGTTTCTTTGTTACGAAATAATTGTCTAGTCAACGGTTATTTGTATATGATAAGTGAGACATTTCAAGTGTGAAGAAAATCCATAAAAACAAGCAAATATCTTAAATTTATTGAAATAATCAAAATATGAAACTCATTCAAGGAGCCGCGGTGGTCTAGTCTGACAACCTCATGGGAGATCCGGGTTCGATTCCCGGAATTGGTTGGAATTTATCTAGCCTTGTCTCCGCACCCAGCCTCATATCAATGGGTACCTGAGAACAATCCTGGGGGATAAAGGCTGCAGGAGCATGGTGCTGATCACATCACCTGCAAAGTGGCCGAAATCGAGAATGTGTGGGATCCACCACACCACTACGTGTAACTTCATGGCACGGTGCTACATGCACGGGGAAATTTACATTTATGGAACTCACCCAGGATGATGATGAAGCGCGAGAATACGTGTTGCTAAATTCCACTGAGTCTATGTTTTCGTTCAAAAGTAAGTTTATAGATATTCCAACACATTTATCCCTTCTAGGTGATTCACAAAGCACTTCTTCAACATTATTTAATGATGTGGATGTAGACTCAGCATCACTTGAGAGTTCACAAGGGGATGTGAAATCAGTACAGGGAAGAACGTTTGCAATAAGGTCGGCACACTGCAACGAAGCAAGGAATTTTCACAATTCTCGCGAGAGTCGCTGCGCTACTTTTTGCGAAAAAAATTGCAAAATTCAACTTTACGGCCGCTTAGATTGTGTTTGGAATGTTATGTTTCTCTCCATGCTGCATGGGAAAAATAATTCAAATTATTATTAGTAGTAGTAGACTATTGTTATTATTATTATTATTACTGTCGCAGATCTTTGACTATAATAAATTAGCCATTTTTTTTTCTACAGCCTTTTCCATAATATTTCAAAAGCTCAAGGGGGGGGGGGGGTTAAACCCCGTAACCCCCCTCCCCCTTGCGTACGCCACTGATGCTAACAACCTTCAAAAAATCAGTGAGGTGATCGATGCTCTTCCAGAAAATGAAGCGGCTTCAATTCGTGAAGTGAAAAAACTCCTGTGCTATTCAAGTTTACTTTTGCACATTATGGTGCATTGCCAGAGACAATTACAATTATAGCATCCATGAAAATCTTCGAGGAATCTATGCAGTAGATGATGGAAGTGCCAGGAGAAAAGGGGTGAGCTGTTGCGGAAAAGTGCTAACGGGTAGTGTGCAAATGAGGACTTGAAACAATTGATAACAATTTGTGATATTCTAAAAGGTGAAAATGCTGTTACCGAAATGAGTCCAGCTACGTTAGCTTGTTATGTGTATGCTCCAATAACTTCTGTCGAAGTAGAAAGATCATTTTCTATTATGAAAAACATTCTCTCTGACAGACGACTATCAATGAATGTTTAGAACTTAAAAAGCACCTTGTAGTTATGTGCAATCAAGACGGAGAAAATTGAAATGCTCTTCCCAGTTTAGATTTTAACATTTTGCCAGAAATTATAGATAAAAGTAAGCGACTTCTAAATGTGCCTTTTTTCGGTTTATTTTGCCTGTTTTTTTCATTTTTAGTGCCTATTTACCACATTATAAATGCCTTTTTGCCTGCCTATTTTAACGAAAATAAATGCCTAAACTTCCGGGCTCTAGTAATGATACAAAAAGCTACTTTTTGTTCCACCACGAAAACTTTGGTTCATGTTCTAGTTACGTCATTCTTATTTTACTTCACTTTTTTTTGCAGTTTTTGGCTCAGCGCCATGCTCTTAATGTAAAATTGATGATAGAATACTCACGTGGATATACAACCAGTGTTGCCACATTCTAAGGACAAAATACACCAAGGAGTAAAATTTCCTTTCTCGCGTAAGTTTTGCCTTTATGCAAAGAAATTATATGATGATGATGATAAGTACTAGTAGTAGTAGCAGCAGCAGTAGTATTATCATTAGGCCATGTTCGTACATATGAAAAATGTTAAACTAAGTAATGACCTACATACTGGCTACCAGGACATGTTCGAATCCCGGTCAGGCATGAATGTACAGCCACGGACACTGCTGGATTGTAAGTATTCCATTGAAAGTTAATACATTCATTACAACCCGGTAGTGTCCGTGACTGTACAATAGTGTATGTTCCATTACCCATTTCATAAGTTCATTATTTATCCTCATCGTCGCTATCATCTCTGAAGAAGTAGAAAACGATGTGCAAATAAACAATATACACGGTGTCTCATAAGTAAAGGCGCAAACTGACACAGTTGAAAGTACATGATAATAGAAGCAAAAAAGTCTCAGTAAATATGGGTCTGCAAACGAGCCGTTTTCGAGATAATTGCGAATGTGTGGTTAGAAGCCGCCACTGACTTCATTGTTTGTAAACGTCGTCCTAGTTGGTAAAATGCTGATAATGTGTGCGAATGTGTGGTTACATCCCGCACTGATTGCATTTTGTAAACACCGAGTGACTAGAGGTGGCGTTGTAATCAAACAGGATGGATACAATCAGTACACAGTCTGATCGTACTGTGGGAGTGACGTCAGTTGTGTTGTACTGCGTAGTGAAAATGGAACCTTACAGCAACGAAGAGTACATTTTACCAACTAGGATGACGTTTACAAACAATGAAGTCAGTGGCGGCTTGTAACCACACATTCGCAATTATCTGGAAAGCGGCTCGTTTGCTGACCCATGTTTACTGAGATTTTTTTGCTTCTATTATCGTGTACTTTCAACTGTGTCAGTTTGCGCAATTATTATGATACACCCTGTATAAATTGATACAGGATTATACTCAAATCAGCAGAAATACGAGGTAAGAGCAAATTAAATGTGGATAGGAAAGTGAAAACTAATAACATCTGTTCCCATATTGAGTTCACGTTTTCTTTTTCATCGGATTTTCCATTCCCTCCCAATTTCCCCGCAAGGGGAAATTTTCCGGCCTCTGAACCTACAGATAATACTTCTTGTCAAAGTTGCATATCTTGAACTATTTTATCGATTTCTTTGTTGTTTTTCTCTCACCATTGGATACGGGGAACGTCTAATGGCTCCAGCCGAATTGCGCACACTTTTCCAGTTCTATCAGTGGTATCTGATAATCCGTTGACAAGCTGTCACAATGTACAGGATTGCGCACAGAAAAATGAGGCGATGTTGTCAGATGTAAAATGTTCTCAAGCCGTTCTCACGTATGTTGTGTTTGTTTGTGTGGACTTCCACGTGTTTTTGCTGGAAGGGTAGCATTAGATAGGCATAGAGAATGAACCTGATTGGTGGATTAGAATGTAATTGTCGGTGTATCTCCGTATATATACCGAAGGTCACGAGCTTCCATTGACAGAAGTGTTTGTTGTGCAGTCATTAACCTAACCTAACCTAACCTATGAGCTTGAGTAAATTGGTATGAAAATTGCTATCTTGAAAACATCAATAGTGACTTACTGTATTATGTAAATTGGTATGAAAATTGTATCTTGACTTGCTACATTTACTGGTCAAATTATATTTTTTTAAATTTAATCCTTAAGAGATTTACTATTTTATTTCTAATTTCTCTCTCTCTCTTCTTGTCGAAAGAAAAAAAACAGTTTTGCGCACAGACTTTAAAGCTATCAAAGTGGCAACGTTCGATCAAAATCTGTGCGCAAAACAGGTCAGTGAGATTTGTGCGCAATTCTGGATGTAAGGTGTGCGCAATTCGGTTGTCTAACAGGCACATTATCACACAGGTTAATTGTGTATTGGAAGCCAGTAAATTTACCTACTCTATCGGTAAAAATATGACTGTAAGAGTCGATCAACTCACATTTTTTTCATTACATTGACTGTCGTCATTGGAATGTACAGGGTGTCAACAAAGTCCTGCTACCATTACAATGAAACATAACTCCTAAACCATATGAGATAAAGACATGCGGGTTTTTGCAACGTGTTCTACAGCTCTCAAAGGTTTAATAAGTAATAAGTAGTAATATTTTATTATTATTATTATTATTATTATTATTAATATTATTATTTTTGCAGATTATGTTGTGAGCAACAATGACGACAGCACAGGAGAAGGCACAATCCCTCTTGTCTGAGCGGACTCCCTCGTTGAGCGAGCATGTTTGTTGATAAACAGCTGTTGGCCTTGAACTCGTTCCTCCTCTTTCTGCATCGGTGTGGCGTCTCCCACGGTAGTGATAAGCAGGTGCTCCTGGTCTCGAGTGCAGAAACCTGTTACTGGAACTTCGGCAAACATTACGAGGAAGAGTAACACTATCCTGAAATGGGCGAGCATCAACAATACTGTCCATGACCCAAATAATTATCTCTTCATGGTTAGATCCAACAAAAGCAACACATAAACATGTCTATTTCAAAATTGTTCTCTTGTATAAAGTCTATGCCGATTAAGAAATCCATCGGAAGTTCAGAAGTACGCCCTCTTCAAATATCCAATGGAGAGATTCAGATACACATTGCGGTCCACTATTAGACCTGTTTTAGTTAGTAGGGTGCGAGCATTGCATCGTAGCGGCCCCCGCCAGTCTCCGCAATTCAACAGACATCGCTGTGTGCCGTGTTGCAACGTTCCGCGAACAGCTGTACTCCGCTGAATAAAAAATCTGTATAAAATCGGTTTCGCAATGTGAATTTACAATGATAATGCATTTTGAAAACAGGTGCAAAGAGATTCAAAACAAGACTAATATTGTATTTCTAGGACTACCCAATACCAAGAAAAAGTTCTTTGGCAAAATTGAAAATAACGGTTTTTTGAGAAACTTCAAAATTAAAAAATTGTGTTTAAAACCTTTCCGCCTGCGCCCTACCAAAATTTCATCTCGATCGGACCATCCGTTTTTTATTTATATAATTTCAAATATAGCGATCGTTTGCAAAACTAAAGAAAACGGATCTTTTTTTGTTGTTCTCACAACGATAAAAATAGAAGGCATACTGGAGAAAGAATTGGCTAGCATAGGTTAATGCAGAATTGAATAAGCTAAATTTTGATGTAACTCGCTTTAATGTAGGTCTACTGGTTAATTTTTAATTGGAGTCCAAAATCGAGAATCTATAATTTTTAATCCGATAGTAGACAAGCTTTCGTAGCAACATGGAGGACAGAGGAAAAGAGAGGTAACGAAAGAAATAAAAGAGAAGAGATAAGAAGCAAAGATAGACAGAGGGAAAGAGTGTTAGAGAAAGAAAGGAAACATAAGGAACGAAGGAAGACAGAGAAAAAGAAGGAAAGAGAAAGAAATATAACAAGGAACGAAGGAAGACAGAGAAAAAGAGAGAGAAAGTAAAAACATAAGGAACGAAGGAAGACAGAGAAAAAGAAGGAAAGAGAAAAAGAAAAGAAGGAACGAAGGAAGACATAGAAAAAGAAGGAAAGAGAAAGAAAGAAAACATAAGGAACGAAGGAAGACAGAGAAAAAGAAGGAAAGAGAAAGAAAGAAAACATAAGGAATGAAGGAAGACAGAGAAACAGACGGAAAGAGAAAGAAAGAAAACAAGGAATGATGGAAGACACAGGAAAAGAAGGAAGGAGAAAGAAATATAACAAGGAACGAAGGAAGACAGAGAAAAAGAGAGAGAAAGTAAAAACATAAGGAACGAAGGAAGACAGAGAAAAAGAATTAAAGAGAAAGAAAGAAAACATAAGGAATGAAGGAAGACAGAGAAAGAAAAGGAAAGAGAAACAAAGAGAACATAAGGAACGAAGGAAGACAGAGAAAAAGAAAAAGAAAGAAAGAAAACAGAAGGAATGAAGGAAGACAGAGAAAAGAAGGAAAGAAAAAGAAAGAAAACATAAGTAACGAAGGAAGACAGAAAAAGAAGGAAGGAGAAAGAAAGATAACACAAGGAACGAAGGAAGACAGAGAAAAGAAGGAAACAAAGAGAAAAACATAAGGAACGAAGGAAGACAGAGAAAAAGAAGGAAGGAGAAAGAAAGATAACACAAGGAACGAAGGAAGACAGAGAAAAGAAGGAAACAAAAAGAAAAACGTAAGGAACGAAGGAAGACAGAGAAAAAGAAGGAAAGAGAAAGAAAAACATAAGGAACAAAGGAAGACAGAGAAAAAGATGGAAAGAGAAATAAAGATAACATAAGAAAAGAAGGAAGACAGAGAAAAAAAGATACAGAATGAAAATGGGAGAGAAAAGAGTAGCGGCGGAAGACAGAGGAAAAGAAAGACACAGAAGGGTTATTGAAGTATTCCAGGCTTGCTAGTGCGCTGAGTAGGCTTTTCAAGTGTTGTTGGTCTGCATTGAGAAGCGTTTAGCTTCATCATTCGGCACACCCGCTGTTGCTGAGAATTCAATGGAAATTAGCAGGGTTTAGAGAGGAAATGGTCGTGTTTATAATAAGTGCGGGTTTGTTGTCGAGCGCGGTGTTGGTGGCGGGAATAGCAGCTGCCTCAATGGTGGCTGTGGTGGAAATATCCTAGAATGGAAACCCGCTGAGTGAGTTTTCAGTTAGCAAACTTCGGCCAGAAGCTGCCGTTATGAACAATGGATGCAACCAATACCGAAAGATTTTTCGTCTACTGTTGATCATTGATGTTGCCAGGGGATTTTATTCAGCTCGTCTCAGCTAATTTCAGGATGGCACTGCTTCGTTTCTACTAAGATTTCTCTCTTTTTAATTCACTCTCATATTTACTTTGTTCCTTCGCTCCTTTATATCTTTCACTCTGTTCCTTCCAATGTTTATCTATTTTCTCTTTATCTCTTCTTTCATTTTCCCCTTCTTACTATTTATTTTTACCTATTCTTTCCATCTTTCCTTTCTCCTTCTCTCTCTCCTCTATGGGCTTGATTCTTGTTCCGTTGAGTCGATGATGCGGATGAGCGATGATATGATGTAATTGATGAAGGGACAGTCGCAGAGAACACCCATGCCCAGACTGTCCCTTTATTAATTTCATCATATCATTGCTCATCCTCATCGTCGCGACCAGCCAGAAGCGACAAGAAAGAAACGCTAAATAACAAAAATCAAATCAAATCTTGCACCACTGTTGAAATTCTCCCTCTTTATTTCTTCTTGTGTTTCTTCTCATTTCTGTTTTATTTCGTTCTCTCGTTTTCTTACCTTTCTTACTTTACCCTACCCTACTCTTCCTCTCTATTTATCAGTCTTATTCTCTCTCTGTTCTTTTAATATCTTTCTGTAATGCTTTACCTTTAGTTTGTCTATTGTTCCATTAAAGGGATTCTCGTTTCTTACTTTCCTCTGTGTTTCTCTCTTCTGCATTTCTTTATTTCCTTTTTTCTCTACTGTCTGTCATATTTTTCACACTCATTTTATCTCCCCTATTTCCCTTTATCTGTCTTTTTGTTACGCTTTAACTATCTCTCTGTGTATGACCCTCCTTCCCTTTAACGGCTCACGTCTCTTCCTTTCTTCCCATGCTTATCGTTTTCTCTTTCTGTCCTGCATATCTCTTCCTCTTTTTGTTTTGTTCTCACCATTTCTTCAATCTTCTCCCTGTCTATTTTCGAAAATTCTTTATATCTCCCCTCCCTCCATTTTCTATCGCCTTCTGTACCTCTTTCTTTCACTATGTCCGTTACTCTTACTCCACTGTATTTTCTCTTTCCCTGCTTTGAATTTCTTCCTTCCTCCTACAGAAGCACAAACCTGTCAGTCATATATATATTTTCCTGCACTTTAAGTACTTGAAGAAATAACAAACAGAACAAAGTTTTATGCCACGAACGTTAGACTTTCCCTCTTGTTACATTCAGTGTAAATTTAGTTTCATATTTCCCGAATTCAAAGGTGGAATAACTAGCTTCCGATGCTATTGCTAGTTTCTCTAACTCGTTGACTGAGAATCAATACAGTGCTGCCCTCTCTTGAGCGGAATAACGAAGGCAATTTCTGGGACGAAATAACCACACGCGCTCTTTCAACTTTTAACTACGTGTCGATAACTCTTTCAAGTAGCACAACGCTGATGTTAAGAGAAGCTTTGACAAGTTCAGTACGGGTTTAACGGTTTAAAAATTTAATCAAATTATGCACAGTTACGTTCAGTTTCTGTTTTGAGTTCCGTTGAACCAAGTATCTATATACTGTCAGATTAAAATTATAGATACTCGAATTGGACTCCATTTAAGAATTAACCAGTAGACTTACATGGAAACGAGTTACATCAAAATGTAGCTTCTTCAATTCTACGTCAATCTATGCTAATCAATTATTTCCGAGTAGGCCTTCTACTTTTTTATCGTCGTGAGAACAAAGAAGTGCCTTTTTTTTACTTTGGCAAAAGACGCTCTCTTTAAAATTGTATAAATAAAAAACGGGTGATCCGATTGTGAAGAAATTTTGGTACGGTGCAGGCTGAAGGATTCTAAACACTATTCTTAATTTTCAGATTTTTAAAATTTGTCAAAAGAACCTTAGTAATAAATTTTGCGAGACAATGTAGTATTGGGTAGTCCTACAAATACAATATTGATCTTGTTTTAAATCTCTTTGGATCTGTTTTTAAAATCCATGTTCATTGTCAATTCACACTGTGAAACAGATTTTATACAGATTTTAATTCAGCGGTGTAAAGCTGTACGTGGAATGTGACAACACGGCACTCGCAGTGACAGCTCCCAGTTTCAACGGGCATCAATGCTTGCATCGTCCGCCTATAGGAATGAAGTGCTGTGGGCACGGGACTAGAGGATTAATGCCCGTGTGGAATTTTACTTTATGGAACCCTGTCTGAAAAGATTTATCTTCACTCTGCTATGCACGTTTGCCAAACACCAGTTCATCCCTCAAAATTGCTTCAATAAACTAATTCATCCATACAACCAGTGCCGGATCTATAAGCCGCAAAACCCCGCAGTGAGGGGAAGCCCGGAGACATGTATGCCTTTCGGGAACCCTCAGCCATTGACATAAAAGAGGGTGCATATGTAAAAAATAAACGTAGTTACTCAGGGGTACAGAAACTAATACAATATATACAACTAAACGTAAAGTTAAAGTTCCGTGCAGGCACATTTAGGGTATGTGGGGGCTGGGCCCCACATATTTTCGATGTCGGCCATCTTGGAGGTGATGTAATCAACACCACGCTGCGGCCCGGGTACCATTTGATTTGAGGCTGGGTGGGCCCTAGAGCTGCTTTATGCGGAAACAAAGCCGTGAAAATTCCTACCTTAGATCATCAACCCGGGTTTCCCGCGTGGCAGTCAGACTAGAATCAAATCAGGCTAGAATTTCACGAGAAATGCAGTGGTGAACGTTTCTTCAACCTATATTTAATCAAGAAAAAGTTATGACTACATGATTGTAACAAATGTATCATTCTCCAGGTGTGAAGAAACAGTGTCATCTCGTATATATCACACCCCCTTCGCATTTATAGATTTTGAGTTGAATTCAACATGGCGGCCACCAATATGGCGGACATCTGCTCCTTACACACCAATGTGGTTCCCCTAAGCCTATCCTGTTTATATCATGACCAATTGTACCCAGCCTAACTCCTTTACTTTGCATATGCATGTGTGTGTGTGTGTGTAAAGGAAGGTATTTGGGGGGGGGCTTTGGTAATATTTTGCGGGGGGGAGGGCACTGCATACACCCTCAACATTCTCTCCCAAAACGTCCTCAACTCACTCACTCCTGGGCGCTACAACGTAGGGTGGGACTTGGCCTCCACAAAAATCTTCGCCAAATGTCAAAATTTCCTCAAGACCCCTTAAAAATATTCATGAAGGTCCAACTCATGGTCATTTTGGCTCTAATTTACTCTAAATATGAACTTGCACACCACTCCTATCATAGGCGCCGACTCCATGGGGCTTGGGGGGCTCAAGCCCCCCCCCAATGTTATCGATGTGGGGGCAGAGCCCCCCAAATAATTTTGCTTAAGAGAATCTAAATTATTATTATACTTCTCTTTACTTCTCGTGCCACATGAACTTAACTTTAAATACACATTTGAAATGTTGTAGACCATCAACTTTGGGGGCTGAGACCGCTAAACCATCAACTTTGGGGGGGGGGGGGGCTATGACCAGAGACACCAAAACACATGACTTATTACTATATGCTAAGTAAATTATGAGTATTGTTAACATTTTTACTAAAAAGAGTTTCAAAAGACAATGTGCATGAACTAGGGTAGTGGATGGGACGTTCGGGCTACAAATGGCTCTCACATGACATTCAGAACGAGATCATTGATATATTAGGGAGATCTGTTTTGCGCTCCGTGGTACCAGATATTAAAAGTCGGGAGTATTTTGCTATTATGGTTGACGAAACTTGTGACATATCCATCCGTGAACAATTGACATTTTGCATTCGAACTGTAAATGAAAATTTTAATATTTTTGAGGAATTCATGGGCTTTTACGAGATTCCGAACACTGAGGCCAAAACTTAAAAAAGGGAGGGAGTGAGTCATTCATTAATTTATTTCAGTGATCAGAGCCCCCCCCCCAATAATTTTCGCCCCCCTGTCTCCTATGGACATAAACCTCTGCCTTGCAATATTAAATACTAGCTCGTTACCCTACAACAGTAACAGAACATAGACAACCGAAGCAAACGTGAAAAAAACACAGTGTCGACATTTTATGGGATACCCGAAGGAACACTTTGCTTTCTCGACCAATGAGCCTGCAGAAAATAGCTACAAATTTCAAATTTCCTCTCCTTTGCAACCTTTCTTGGAACAGTCTTCTTCCTCGAATCGTAGGAAGAAATATATATGATTTCTGCCTTACGCCTTATCGACGATTGTTTCACGTAGAACTCCCGGCTGAAACAAGCGTGACGTCACGGCCGACTGAACCTCCACTGTTTGTACAAGGGAGGCAAATATTTGCAGAAGGAGCGAAGTTGATTTGTTTTCCCGACAGCAGCGCTCCGTGCGGTGGGATTCGTAAGATTTCGAATCCGGGATTGTAATAGAAGTTGGAGCTGATCCGGATGTTTGAAGTATAAAAATAGTCCACGTCTCTGCAACTCTATGCACTTGCAAAAAAAGTTAACGGTAATGAAGTACGGTGGAAGCCTGCGTCTACACTGTTTACACTCAATCTACATGATTTTTTTACATGGTTTCTAGGCAACGATGGATTGAAAGCTACTACAAATGAAAACGCAAAACTTGATGCACTGCTGGACCTATCAAAAAATAGCTCATGGTGATGTAAATAACTCGATTGCTTCGCCTGTTTGAGAGTCAATACCGAGAAACTACGGTAGAATTCTTGTGCGCTGAAAAAACATTGAAAAGACCTTTCTACAATTGTTCTTTTTTGAAGGTGAAAACGCTGGTATAAATGGCAGAGAACGTAATGCAGAGCAAAAGAGAAATTAAATGGATGCAGAGGAGAAGAGAAAAGAGGTAGATGAAGAGAACGAAAGACATAGGAGAAGACACAATTGGTAGAAGCAGAGAGCAAGAGCGAGAGGAGATGACACAATTGGTGGATGCAGAGAGCGAATGGCATAGGAGAAGAGACAATTTATTAGAAGCAGAGAGCAAGAGCCAGAGGAGAAGACGCAATTGGCAGATGCAGAGAGGGAAAGGTAGAGGAGAAGACACAATTGGTAGAAGCAGAGAGCAAGAGCCAGAGGAGAAGACACAATTGGTAGATCCAGAGAGCGAAAGGTTGATTAGAAGATACAATGCGTAGATGCAGAGAGCGAGAGGCATAGGAGAAGACACAATTGGTAGAAGCAGAGAGCAAGAGCCAGAAGAGAAGACACAATTGGTAGATGCAGAGAGCGAAAGGAAGATTAGAAGATACAATGCGTAGATGCAGAGAGCGAGAGGCATAGGAAAAGACACAATTGGTAGAAGCAGAGAGCAAGAGCCAGAAGACACAATTGGTAGATGCAGAGAGTGAAAGGTAGAGGAGAAGACACAATTGGTAGATCCAGAGAGCGAAAGGTAGATTAGAAGATACAATGCGTAGATACAGAGAGCGAAGGGCATAGGAGAAGACACAATTGGTAGAAGCAGAGAGTGAAAGGTAGAAGAGAAGTCACAATTGGTAGAAGCAGAGAGCGAGAGCGAGAGGAGATGACACAATTGGTGGATGCTGAGAGCGAATGGCATAGGAGAAGATACAATATGCAGATGCAGAGAAATAACACCAAAATGTAAGAGACAAATTGGTGGATGCAGAGAGCGAAAGCTAGACGAGAAGACACAATTGGTAGATGCAGAGAGAGAATGGTGCAGAAGAAGATAGCGAAAAGTAGGGGATAAGAGACAATAGGTAGATGCAGAGAGCGAAGAACAGATGAGAAGGGACAATTGGTAGATGCAGAAAGCTAGAGCGAAAGCGAAAGGCGGAGGAGAAGGGACAATAGGTGTATGAAGAGAGCAGAGGATAGGAGACAAAGAAGTATGTGCAAACGAAGCTAAATACGAGGGGGTATCAAAAAGTTTTAATTATCCCCATGAAATAATTGAGACAGAAAGTTGAGTTTTATATCCTTTTATTGTGACTTCCCTACATAGTCACCATGCAGAGTTACACATTTCTCCCAGCGTTTTTTGATCTGTCGAAGACCATCATTGTAGAACTCTGCAGATTGCATGGCAAACCAGCGCTCCACCTCCAATATGACATCGTTAGTGTTGCAAAATGGCGACCGCTAAGTGGATTCTTCATATGTGGGAAAAGGAAAAAGTCACTTGGTGCTAGATCGGGAGAATAGGGTGTGTGCGGTAATAATTCATAGCCACAACGATGAGCTTCAAGAACCGCTGCTTGCGATGAATGAGCGGGTGTATTTTCCGCAAGGAGACGGATCCCTTTGGAAGCATGCCGCGACGTTTTTCCTTCACAGCATCTCGTAACTTCCTCAGAAGTGAAGTATGTCCCAGTGATAGTTTCTCCCTTCCGAAGGTAGTCTGTAAGGATGACCCCATGACAATCCCAAAACACTGAGAGCATGACCTTCCCACCAGACTTTTGCACCTTTGCTTTTTTGAGGGGAGGGGACGAGGGGTGCTTCCATTGTTTGCTCATCTCTTTTGTCTCAGGATCATATAGGTAGATCCAACATTCATCCATAGTTATCATACGGGCAAAAAAAATCTTCCTCGTTTTGTTCCAAAATGTTCAACATCTGACTCGACATGTCACGCCGTGTTTGTCTCTGAAGAGGAGTGAGCAAACGCGGAACCCAGCGGGCCGACACCTTAGACATATGCAATTCCTTATGAATAATATTCCAAAGACTACCATAACTGAGTCCACTTTGTCGCATGATGTTTTGGATAGTTATGCGTCGATCTTCCAGTATCAGATCCTCGATTTTCTTCACTGTGGCGGTGTCATCCGTGGATGATGGGCGTCCAGATCTAGGTTCATCTGTAACAGGCATGTGACCTGTTTGGAAATGTCTCTTCCACCTCACAATAGTGTCATAGGATGGGCAATCACCACCATACACAACTTTCATTTCTTCATGAATTTGGCGGGCGTTGTGACCCTTCAAATGCAGAAACTTAATAACGCTGCGAGCTTCGATCTTCTCCATTTTTGCACTTTACTAACAATTAGCGCCACCTATACAGAACAGAAATAACACACATTAATAATTTTCACTACAGAACACATAGAAGGTCTAATGACTACAGAAGCAAAGTTTCATCGAAATCACTCAATAAATTCTGGGGGATAATTAAAACTTTTTGATATCCCCTCGTACATGAGGAGAAATACAGATAAATGTTAGAACGAATGACAGATGGAGAAACGGACCGATATATACATGCAGTGGGCGGAAAACGTGGGGTTACTGAATAATGACTAAGGGGAGAGGCTCGCACACACACACACACACACACACACACACACACACACACACACACACACACACACACACATACATAGGGAGAGCAAGAGAGAACGACGGCGTTAAATAGATGCAGGGAGAAGTACAGCGAGCATGAGGAAAATAGGTGCAGATGAAGTTAGGAAAGTAGAGCAAAAGTAGAAACGTTCAGAAGTGTAAATAGTTGTAGATATCGAAACACTGTGATGAAGAGGCAGAGAGAGAGGGAGGAAGGGAAATATAGGCGATGACATGTAGAGAATAGGAAGAAAGATAAATTGACACAAATACACACAACAGAAGGAGAGAGAGAAGGAGAAAAGGAAAGCTAGATATAGTTGTAGATATCGAAGTACCGAGCCAGAAACAAAGGAAGGAATGTAAGATAGAGAAATAAATAGTCATATCCACAAGCACGCACGCACGCACACACCACGTACACAGAAAAAAAAAGAGAGAGAGGAACAGGTGAATAGGGAAATGGAGAATAGTGAGATAAACATACAGCTCGAAAATAGAAACAATACTATGGAAATAGAGTGACAGGCGCAATTCGAGAGAACGGTATGGGGAAGTGTGTGAGAGAGGAGACAAGCAGAAAATCCGAAAGTCCCTAACAGCTCTTTTCATGTTGTTATCACAATTTCCAATAAAAATATTCGTCAGACAAATTTTCCGAGACGTTCTTTATCTGAGAAAAGAAGCAGAAGAAGTGCAGAGGGAGAGAGGAATGTGACGCTTTATGAGACGAAGAGATAAAGTTTGGGCTCGAAGATGTCAAGTGGAAAAAAAATAGCGAAAAAGAAACTGGGATGATGGAAGAGAAGGTTAGGAGGAGTGGGTTGGGGAGTTAGCGAATAAGGAGTTCTCGTGAGTTCGTCGTTATCAAAGCTCTTTGATGTTGGCCTCGTGTGTTGGGAGCTTCGGCAGACAGATTCGTTAAGATCAAACCAACCGCACATATAAGAGAACGGATGAAAGAAGACGGGGGGAAGATTTCTGTACTGTATAGTAGCCGCAAGCGATCAGTGTTGCAAACCCAGTACATATGTTACTGGAAGTAGACTTTCGGTGCATCAGATGGGCTAGAAGTTTTAATTTAAAATGTAGTGTGTGATTTAGCATGGGTAAGGGTGCATTGTGGATCAGTCATGATAACTGTGGCGACGATAAGTGTTTTAAAATTGGATCTTTTCGTTTGAGCGGATGTTCTTATCCCTGATAACTAATTTTGTGTTGTACTTGATTTTGTTTAAGTCCACGTAATGCACAGAAAGGCTGTAGGCCTAATTGGGACTGGACCTACAGTTTAAAGTGAAATTCGAACCACTATGTATCCCTACCGGGTATCGACAACTTGATAACATTTTTTTTGGAATACAGTACGTGGTTCAGGAGGGTCGTGGGTATGGACGTCCGCAGGATTTTTTCCAGGGAGGGGAAAGGAAGGTATTTTTTTCGAGGGGAGGGCAAACAAGGCACATTTTCTCCAAAAATAGTGTTGTTCCCTGAAAAACATTGCTTAAATTTGAATTTATTGTGTTCATGCAATAATTAACACATATTATTGTGGCTAAAATGAAATTATATGTGTAAAATACATAATATTTGGTTGACTTTTCTTTTTCAGGAGGGAGCACGCCCTCCACCCCACCTTTGACCCCCTTCCGGACGTCCAAAGTCGTGGGTTGTGACAACTCTGTAAAACTATGGTAAAATGAGTGGACTTGAGTTGAAAGTACTGTAAGTGGAATGACTTCTTCACGGCTCATAAGTGAAGCCATTCTCTCGCTTAGTTAAGCCAGGGAAGTGTGGAAGAAACGCTGAAGCAGACGAATTTTTCTGTGGCTGCAAATGGATTTTTACGACTGATTATTTGCGAAATAAAAGCCATAATTTATCAGAAAACATTACATTGAGTACGTCACTACAGTCAAACACCACGGAACTTAAGATTGAAATGACGATATCAATGTATTTTTAAGAACTTCTTGATATAAGTTGATTAATATTGAGAACTCCGCAGTTGCTGTGCACATCGTATTATAACTTGGCACAATATTTTTGTTGATATCAGAGCGACACTCCAAGCACAATTTGCGTTCAAACCGAATATTGGGAAGAAAAGGAATGTAGTTTTAATGCACATATCCATACTAATATATTTCCAAATGCGACACTACATGAAATGTGCGCTCATCGTGTCTTCCAGCTCACAGCATCAAACTAACGAGAACTGTGCAAATGCATGAAAAAAATTAATAATTAAAAAGTACCGAATAGATTGAAAAGTACACATATATGCACAGAAACTTCAATTTTACTCTGTATTGAGTGACACTAAATTTTGGTTTCGTTATAAATTCATATTTAATTCTTCCTTCTACCACAAGTAAAATTCCTTCGTAAATCCGAATAATTATTTTTGATACCATGTAAAAATAATATCATCATTGATTAAAGTAATATTATTCGGTTTTAACATATATTTATAAGTTATGAAAAATTCCAATAACTAACTAACTAGCTCTCTAGCCTTCTTGGCCTTCCATCTGTCCCTATCTTGAGCAAGATCTATATACTCTTTTCCATCCCTACCGATTTCCTTTAGGTCCATCTCAACGTTGTCCCTCCATCTTCGTCTTGGCCTTCCTACAGGTCTCTTACCATCAGGCTTCCCAACAAGAATCCTGTAAACTACTCTGTCCTCTCCCATTCATGCCACATGGCCTGCCCACCTAAGTCTTCTTGATTTAATCATTCTAATAATATCTGAACATGAATACAAATTATGTAGTTCTAAATTATGTAACCTTCTCGACTCACCTGTCTCCTCATCCCTTTTAGGTCCAAATATTTTCCTAAGGATCTTATTTTCAAATACTCTCAATTTATGTTCCTCTTTCAATGTAAGGGACCAAGTTTCACATCCATATAATACTACAGGCAAAATTACTGTTTTGTATATTTTAACTTTTAGTTTCTTAGATATTAAACGAGAAGACAGAAGTTTATGAAGAGAGAAGTGACATGCATTTCCTGAATTAAGCCTACTTTTTATTTCCTCTTTAATTTAATTTTCACTTGTTAATATTACTCGTAAGCATTTGAATTTGGAAACTGATTCAAACGAGTTGTTATCAATAATTAGATTTTGGTTATTACCTAACACTTGGTTTCGGCCTGTAAGCATATATTTAGTTTTCTCTTTGTTAACTTCCAAACCTATCTCTTTAGCAGTTTTGAAAAATATTTTAGCATTATTCTTAATTGTATTTATATCATCCCCTAATAAGTCTACATCATCTGCATATGCTAACAAGAAAAAAAATTCCAATAGGTTATAACAAAGTCTAATCACTTGCGACGATGTATGAAACACGTGGCTGTAAACATATTCGAAAGCTTTCGCTATAACATTACATTACCGCCCTCAACTTTTCATAAATACATTTTGGCGTAGTATACATATATTTTAAGAATTATACTTACCTTAAAAATAGACACCGAGGCAATTATCTAAACGATTTGTACATCCAAATGTCCAACAAGACCGTACCATGTTCAATCCACTTAAGACTGGATAAATTGTTTGAAACATCACATGCCAACTATTAATGTAGCAAAGAAACGCTTAATAAGACAACTGAATGTATAAATATGGTTAAATTATGTTTCTTTTTGTCCTGTACGAAAGCATAAAGGCGTGTAAACACACGTTAGCTTATGGGATCACTACGGTTTCTTCCCATCTTTCCTGGAGGAACTAATCCCCTTCTTCCCTGTAGAAACTAATCGCTACAGTTTTTGTGGCCGATCAGTGTTGCAGCGAGAGTTCCAGTTATACGAGGGGAAGTTAAAAATTATCTATACTTTTGCCACAACTTTTCTCAGGTTGGCCACACTGCCTTCAGCGCTTGTGTGCTATAAGGTTGTACTTTTGTGGTCATGTGTCCGAGGTTTGATCTTAATCGTTCCATTCTTCTTTCTATTGTTACAGATTAAATATGGCCGCTCCACTGGCAATGTACGCCAAGGAAGAACAGATCAGTAAACAGATTTCGCTGGTCTGAAGGTGTGTCAGGAACTGATATTCATCGCAGACTTTCAGTACATCTGATGACGTCAGAATAATCTCTTTGGATGATGGGTGACCATCGGTTCATCAGAATCATCTCTCAAGCTTGGTGTTCCATGCTTGTCCAGCCATTTTTAAACCTCTCGATCAACTTATACACAATTCTACGTTGTAAAACTCTGCCCCTATATTGTACTGAAAAGCTGTGATGAATTTCAACCCCTGACACATCGTCAGACCAGAGAAATCAGATCACTGATCGCTGTACTTCCTTGGTGCACACTGCCAGTGGAGCGGCCATGTTTAATCTGTAACGAAAGATAGAAAAATGGAGCGATTAAGATCAAACCTCGGCCACATGACCACAAAAGTACAACCTTATAGCCAGTGATGTGCGTCTACGCGTCAACAACGATAGTCTATATTCTACACATAGAGTATTTTATACACGTAGATGACGTAATCTGTGTAGACTACATGGCGAAAGATGATAACTTAGCAAAGGGCGCCGTGGAAGTAAAACAAAATTATACTACGTATCAGTTGCTAATGTGTGAAGAGAACTTTCCATACTCTTCCTTCCAAATTCGAACAATTCTCACCTAGGAAGAAACCCAATATAGGAAATATTCTAGTGTTTTATGGGAAGAAGACCACTCTTGCCTCACAACTGCCATCTGTTGTTGTTTCTTGCATACTATTTATCTTCTTCCATAGTTGATAATAGAAGAGAAGAGAAATTTTGTTATAAATAGGATTCTTTTCATTACGTTAGGAACCAATATAGTTGAATATGTCACTTTCCCTTCATGAAACCCTTGAAAATTAATTTTAATGCACTTTAGATTGTCTACGCAGTCTATGTAAACTACAAACCAATGTTATCTACGCGTATGTAGACGTAAACTTATAGTCTACTGCACATCACTGCTTATAGCTTATAGTTGGCAGTGTAGCCAACCTGAGAAAAAGTTGTGGCAAAAGTGTAGATAATTTTTTACTTACTCTAGTATATAGGCAAGAACGGCGTTTAATGTGAATAAAACCACGTTACCTCTCAGAAAATAGTTCCATTCCTGTGTATTTGTTCCGGTGTTGTTTTGCCCGCGAATACATTGATCGTGTAGTTCGTAATATTTATATAAGGTCTCATAACTTCAATGTAGCAGTACGTTGATGGCATAGCTTTCTCTATGCACTATATTCCTACGTGCAGTATTTCTTGCACAACTGCCATTCGCACAACCAATGCAGATTTATCAAAAACCACGTGTTTTTGTTTACATTGACTTTGTTCTTACGGCGGACAAAGTATAGCTACCTCGTAGGCTCTAGTCTGTCAACGTTTTTCAAAATGGTGGACTTTAATCCAGCCGTAAGACTAGTTTAGCAATACTCTTCAAGTGTTCTTTGGGAAGAAGATATATTTTTTTCTAGTGATTTCATTTTGAAACATCTATATCTTTTGTGCTGTAGTGTACTCTGATAATAATTAAAATGTATAATACAGCTTGACCAATATAAGAATGCCCCTGTGGCGCTGCAGTCGAATTTTCAACACTAAGCGAGTCGAGTCGATGCAATCAGCTGTTTGCATTGTTCGCATGTTCCTGCGTTGCCAAACTGTGCAGCACTGTCAAAAGGTACGAAGCTAGAGGAGAAAACAATTGACTGTGCACTTAGTACGCTAGTTTGCCGGTGATTGAGTTTAGATTTATTTCTGTCATATCTGCAGAAATACGAGGTTCGATCAAAAAGTAAAGGCGAAAATGTGGGAAAACTTTGTCACATCGAAGTCGATATACTTGCTTCGATCCGCCTACGGTTTACTCAAACTCTTACATGTGAATGCGTATTTAGAGGTGTGTAAGGGTAATTTTAGCGCCAAAGTGATCATAAATTGGGGGTGTGAAAATTTTAAGGGGATGTTAAGGTAATTGGGGGATTAAGGGGGTGCGGACACTGGTTCCACTAGCTTCTTCTGCCACAATTTGTGTCTGAGGAGGCTGACGTTTCATGGTAGACTGATTGCGAGACTTGCAGCTGCCTAACCATGGGAGAGTTCTGCTCATGCGCACCTGCGTTCCGACAGGGCTGCCACCTGATATTGAGATACAATATGCGCCACCCTGCATATGTCTGATCCCGAAACCAAATTTGGTGCTCATTCATCGTTTCGGGTTTCTTTTTGTACTCTGGGTTGGAAACCCTGCAGGAACACAGAGGCCCCGAAGTGAACAACAGACACCGAATGGTTTTCCACATGGCGAGGTTCCCATGGCACTCACCCAACAACAAACAAGCAAAAGACTCTCGCTTTCCGAAGACTCACACCAGCGTTTTTCCTAACGAGGTTTTAAGGAAGATATTTACCCCCTCTTTTTTCCTGCCCCCCCCCATCTCACTCTGAACCTTTCGAAAGCTTCGGGTCGAAGAAGACTAGACATTTGACTCTCTAGGAGTTTGCTCTTTTAATAGCGTTTCAAATTTCTCTTCTTTATTATCCTCGGTTACGCCACAGGGTGTTTCCAAAGTAATACCTCAATTAAGATCAGGTCCGCTTGAAAACTTGAGAGGTGCATTGATCACAGTGCTGCCTGAACGGGAATGAAAGGGGTTTTCTTCGAAACGTTGTGCATCTGGCAACAATGCTTCTCCTAGTTCTCCAAACAGATGGACATAGCTTGGTGTTAGGGTTACGGCCCCCTAGTGCCCTTTTGTGTACTATACTTACGATCGTGAATCTACACCAGCCACCACTACTAATTCGACGTGAGTGCCCTTATAAAAACTGATAACTAGTTCGCTCGTTGACACTAGGTGTAGTGCAGATGTATTCCGGTGTCAGGCTGGTGCAAGGAAATTAAGCAGGCTTAAGACGAAAGAATTTCCTTTAACATTTTGCTGGCATAAATGCTATGTAAATGCTTAAAAAAATCTTATAGCAGGTAGTACTTTGCACGCAAGCATTTGTGTAACTTTACGGCTAGCTTTTGCGATTACAATGCATAACATATACAGCATGAAAGGCACGTCGAGTTACCCCATCTATGCTGAGTGCACGGTGTTTACATTTGAAATAACTAAAATATTCTTCCACACGTGTACAATAAACGTTGTAAAGTATGTATTTAAGCAGCGCCATTGTTATGTAACTAATAACGTTTTACACGAAACGTTATTCCTCTCGGTTGAATAGTTATCGGCTTTTAAAATTGTGAAGTGATACATTGTTTACATCTCACGCGGCCGCCATTACAACTGCACTCGTGACCTAGTGGTCGCTTCTGATTGGTTATGCTACGGAAATGAGCGCTCAGCTACTTGACGGCCAAATAAGCGTTGTTCGACGAGCTTTAACCTTGCTCGACACAGGTTAAGGCACAGAATATATCATTTTGTGTTTCGATCTCGTGAAATGGCGTCTAATGAAGAAATATTCTGTGATTAACGGCTTGGAATATGGTATAATTACAGAGGAAGCTCAAGTAACAGAAGCAAATATAAATTTCCACTGTTTTGTAATTGTATTAAAATGAAAGTGCTGCATACACCGTAGTTTTGGCAAAGTCATGCAAGTGTGTGAAAAAAAAATCGATTAAGTTTGGTGAAAAAGGTTTGATTTTGTTCTCATTCAGTTTTCAGAAGCAATAACTATTGGTTTTGCAACGCGCAATCACAGACGATGGCACCAGTGATGTGCGTCTACGCGTAAACAACGATAGTCTACATTCTACACATAGACTATTTTATACACGTAGAGGACGTAATCTATGTAAACAACATGGCGAAAGATGATAACTTAGCAAAGGGCGCCGTGAAAGTAAAACAAAATTATACTGCGTATCAGTTGCTGATGTGTGAAGAGAACTGTTCATACTCTTTCTTCCAAATTCGAACAATTTCTCACCTAGGAAGAAACCTAATATAGGAATTATTCTAGTGTTTTATGGGGAAAGGACCACTTTGACTCACGACTGCCATCTGTTGTTGTTTTTTGCATACTATTTATCTTCTTCCATAGTTGATAATAGAAGAGAAGAGAAATTTTGTTGTAAATAGGATTCTTTTCATTTCGTTAGGAACTAATATAGTTGAATATGTCACTTTGCCTTCATGAAAGCCTTGAAAATTAATTTTAATGCAATTTAGATTGTCTACGTAGTCTATGTAAACTACAACCCAATGTAATCTACGCGTAGACGTAAACTTATAGTCTACTGCACATCACTGGATGGCACTCATCTAGCAGTGAGCAAGCATCGTGAAGTAAATGATGTGCCTGATCAACGATCGAAAATCCTGCTCAGCGAGCATTGCTCAGGTACTTGACTCGCCCCAGGTAGACGAATATCGGTGTTCAAGTTCAGAAGATTCAACAAATGCCTGTCTGCTGCTTTGAATGTTCATTTGGTTAGTTAGCACGCACCACGTGAACATGCACCACGAACTACACCATTGCAGAACGTAGTGCAAATGGTGCAGACACCAAATAAACGAAGTAGAAGCGCCGGTGTTGCACCGTCTAGCTGAGCTCCGCGTCAGGTTAAATTTGCAGCAGGTTTTATGTATTCATCCGCGCGAAAACGGAGCTCAAAATCATCCGTGCCAGTCTTGCCTGAACCACCGAGCTCTTCGTATCGCAGACAATGAGAGAATCGGCAGTATTGCCAACCCCTTAACATATCAAAACCCGTACATGCATATCAAGCGGAATGCATTTTTGCTTCTTTTTGTCTCTTGAACCATACAATTTTTAATGTACTTTAATGAAGATTATGTAATAAATGTGTCCCTACTTAATATAAATCGCGAAATATATTCGAAACGAAGACATGTGTGTATGTGTCGGGCACGCAGAAAAGAAAAAAACAGGTAAATTAAACGACAGGCCCCTCTCGAATTTAATGAGTTATTGTTTCTCGTTTAGAAAGAAATAAATTTATGAAAATCTTGGTTGCTTCGTTCGCAATAGATACGTTACTATAAGATACACGCCCTTCAAGTTTATACTGCCAAAAAAGCTTGATTTGTTATTGGTGTTATATACAATGTAGTGAATTGTCTGCTACTATTTCTCTGTTTGGTTTCAATTTATGAATCACTTCACTAAACCAGGAGCCAAATGTCCATTTCTTGGTGATAATCACCCTTCCCTTTCTTTGCAAGGAACAGTAAACATGCGTCTTCAACAAAGCCTTCATTGCTGCCAGTTCGTGAAACAATAAGCCCCCCTCCCCCTCCCCCGTCATCGGTTGCTTCAGCCCTTACGGTGGTTTTGCACGCCCCCACGGTTGAATCAATGTATGACCCGCGTTGACGCATGCCTCGTCTAAATAATTAACATGTTTTTGTTTTTTTCACGGCCATATTGTTTAAAACCGCGGAGATTCTTTTGTCGTCAAACAACAAACAATCGTTTTCTAATCTTAAACTCAACCGCAAATCATTCAACATGCGAGACAGTTCATGCACTCATTGACTGCAAATCACCTCACGCCCTGTTTTATTTTGGTCTTGCCGTAAGGTAGAATATTTATTTAAAACAACTTGTTTAACTTTGAAGATGTGGCTCAAAATAACACTCGGGCAAAGCCAAGCACAGGTGACCTCGATTCAGCCATTCTCGCCGCTGTACAGCACGAATAGCAATGAATCACGACAAAAAAGAGTTAAAGTAGTGGGATGTGCAAAACTGATATCACCGATTCCACGCGCTTTGCAACGTATTCAGTCTCACTCAACTCGCTCTTGATCTTCATCGATTCCTCAGCGCAATACAAACTCCAGTTGGCGAATCTGCGGATCCAAATTTGTCTACACAGTGATTGCAACCGATCAAGTCCATACCTGCCAATGGATGTATCATTTTGTCTGTATATTACACATTAAATAACTGTTTTGTTGCAAGTGTGCAGTTGTGTCGGAATGGAACCTGTCTTAGCGGAACTATATTCTGCGCGCACGTTTGGATCTACATATGCGAAAACCTGCTGCAAACTTAACCTGTCGCGAGGCTTAGACGCTTTAGTGCAGAGAGTCAAAACTAGACGGGGCTATTGGAGGGTCTGATGCAGGGCACATCCATCTCCTGACAGTCACTAAAACTAATTTCTAAGAGTTCTAAACCTCGTTACCTAACCACACATTCATTATTAGAACTAAGCGGTATTGTAGGTTAGGAGCACCAGTATTAGAGCTCGTTGAAATTAATTGTAGTGACTGTTAGCAGATGGATGTGCCCCGCACCAGACCCTGGTGGCCATGCGCTTCATGAGCCATACCCTGTCACAGTTATCTCTGCAGCAAGGCCGCGCATAGCGTCAGAAAAGGGGAGGCAATCGAGTGGGCAGAGTGGAGCAGTACACGCAGCTGGGAAGACTAGTCGCTTTTCCCCCTCCATGCAATCCCATTCCTCTAACGTGTTCATTGGTGGAGCCTCACTATTTGCGCAGATACTGGTTTTGGTTCGGCTGATCCAGAAAAAAAGGGACAGAGCTTTACTTAAGATTGTCCCTAGATGTAATTTTTTCTGTTTGATTATAAGATGAAAAATGATTCTCTCATTTTATTCTTAATTTTACTCACTGACGGTTCAAAGCAGGGCCACGTTATCATCGGATCCCAGATTCAACCTGTTTCAGTAGCAAGAGCAGTATGAGGTTCCCATCTTTGTCGTGGTTCATTAGGATAGAAGTATTCAGATTTCCCTTCATTTTTGCATTTGTCCTTTGAATGTTATAACTGAAGAAGAAACGTGGATTTCTGCAGGCAATACATCTCTTCGGAAACTGTGCGATGAAAATTGGATCTGTTTTCAATCAAAAGTCCTCTAACATATAGAACAAGTATTAATGAATGAATGAATTAAACTTTTTGGGTGCGTGGGTACTTCAGGCCATTCTGCACCCTTCAATATATTTGGGGAAATATCCTCTTACCTAAAATTCTGACTTAAGTGGTTAAAACAAGGGGTGTAAAAAGCCCCTTGGGAAAATTAAAAGTGCAAGGTTTTAAAAAGACCTGCACAAGACAAACACAACACATTAAAAAGTCAGAAAAGAACTGAAAGCCTCCTCATAGACGGTGGAAGAGTCCAGCTCTTCGCAAGAAACGAAAAACATTTGATAAAATAATGTGTCATCAGCCAACAGGGATGGCAAACAGCCGGAAAGGTTAAAGGTCTGTCGGAGGTAAGCAAGATCAACACATTCAATGAGAATGTGTCGAATGCTTAGAACAATATTACAAACACGACACAACGGAGAGTCCTGCCCTTGCAGCAAGTGACCATGGGTTAGACGGCTGTGTCCAATACGCATTCTGGTTAGAAGAACTTCTTCTCGGCGAGAGGGTCGGGACGAGGAACGCCAAGCACCTATGGTGGCCTTAATAGCGTGAAGCTTGTTCCCCGTTTCCGTATCCCCGTCGGCCTGCCAAGTGTCAAGAAGGGAACAAGGAAGAAAATTCTGCAGGTCGCTAGCTGACAAAAGGTGGACTAGAACGTCGCCATCTGCATCAGCAGACTTGGCGGCAGCATCATCTGCTTCGTTCCCCTGGATGCCCACGTGGCTAGGGACCCAACAGAAGCGTACATCGGCACTGGCAGATAAGGACACAAGCCGTCTCAAAATGCGTTGCGCTATCGGATGTCGGGAATACGGCGAATCCAGACTACAACACGCTGATCGAATCACTGCACACAAGGACTTTCTAGACCATTGACGTCTGCAAATTCCAGTGCCTTTCGAAAGGAGTTCGATGGCTCCTTGTAGAGTTTCGAAGGGAGTTCGATGGCTCCTTGTAGAGTTTCGAAGGGAGTTCGAAGGCTACTTGTAGAGTTTCGAAGGGAGTTCGATGGCTCCTTGTAGAGTTTCGAACGGAGTTCGATGGCTCCTTGTAGAGTTTCGAAGGGAGTTCGATGGCTCCTTGTAGAGCCCACTGATTCGACTGTCTTGGACCCATCCGTATAGAACACATTAAAATTGGGGTGCTTCGCACGAAGTTCTACCGACCGGTTCTGGAATACTACCATTGGTGTTTCTGCCTTTGGAAAGGCAGTCAGAGAATAATCAACGGAAGGTGCAGGAAACTCCCAGGTCGGGAGAGACGGAATGAGTGGAGAGACGCAGAACAAGTATTAAGGATGACTGCAAAAATTATAACTTTTCTTTGAATAATAAACAATAAATACAATTATCTAATAGCTAAGAATGTACTAACTTCGTACAAGTTACAGGTGACCCACGTTATGGGTATACCTGTACTTCTACCACCTGTTAATATTCACCGGCTGCGCAGAGCCGTTTACATCTCTCTAACACTTTCACAAAGTGGGCACCATTGCAAAGTTTACCCATGATTACTAGCCTAATCAGCCGGAGAACACAAGATTCTAAAATACCTAAGGGCTTGCGGGGTGTGTGTACAGGACCAACCAAGTGACCAGGATGCGAGTGACCCGATACAAAGTGAGAAAAGGAAATTACAAGAGCTAAGAGATGTTTATTACTTATTTAACACAAATCTCGAAATTTAACAAAATAAATATAAAAGGGCTTTTCTTCCTTTCAGTGATATCCGGGCTCTTCACTAACCCGGTAACAACAACATACATCTTTCTATAACAATTTTTAATGGGTTAGATCCTAAATAAACCTTTTTATCTCAGTTAGCCACCTAGATGAGCCAATCTCAAATTTAAACATGTTTATTTCAGTTAGGTTTCCAGGCTTACTTGAAACGCTTGCCGGTTAATAGAATGTCAAAACTTACTTCTCTCTTTCATGTGCATATGCTTAAAAGCTAAAAAGGGAAAGGAAAGAAACCGACCGGGGACTTCCCGGGGTTTGAACCTGGGAACCAAGTCCTCCATTGCTGCTACTAGGCTCCTCTGGCAAGTAGGCCGTTTCCTGGATGTCTGCCAGTTGACATCAGGGAGCCATAAAGAGACTGTTTTTTCGGCCCGTGTGAGCTACTTATATAGGTAAAGCAGGTGGCGCTGATGTACCTTACTACGTCACAAATTTACACGTAGCAAACCTCATATATTTACATATTGCAAACTGTGATAAACTAGATTACCCAAATCCTTACTGTTAAAAACCCTAAACGCCAGAAAATATACATGTTAGTGAAACACAGCTGATATAAAGCATTTGCCAAACATTTTAGACAACAATGAGCCTCGGCGGAGCGCAGAGCAGATAAGATAACACGACAATGAACGATTATGCAGCATTTCAACAATCAGAAAGGAGTTATCAAATCTCCGCTGACAAAACCAAAACAGTGCGTTTAATGAAAAAGATATTGTAACTGCGGGCACGTTACGTTATACTTACATAACGTACACACAGGAACAAAACTGGCTTGCATATGAAAAATTACACTGGCACTTTCTATCTTTGAGCTTTTGAATGTACAGTCATCGGGGAAAAAATGGGGCACTTAGAGCCTGAAATACTCGCTACTCTACATTGCGTTATGTGTGTTGCGGAGTTTTTAGAACCCAGATATGTCCGTGACTGTACAATGAATGCATAAAATGTGGTAGTTTGTATGACTGAGTTTGCTTTCTTGCTAAGAGTTTGTAATTTTAGAGTGTAAAACAGAGAAAATCCATTTTCATATGCGTAATTACAACTCACTTTTGTTGCTGAGTGTACAAAAGGAAGTCTGTAAGTTCTAGAATTTGATGCTTGTGATGAATCATGATATTGTTGTGACCAAGTATGGTTGGTTGATTGATTGAATTGTTGTTTTAAGTCCACTTGATGCACAGAAAGGCCAATCGGGGCTGGACCTACAGTTTAAAGTGGGATGCGTACCACTATGTGCCTCCAACGGGTATCGAACCCGGGACCCCTTGATTACAAGGCGACGACGCTACCACTGCGCCATCTGGGAGGCCCCCAAGTATGGTTGGGGAAGACAAACTTACTTACTCTGTGAATTTCTGCCTAAAATTCCCTGGCTATTTTCTCAATCGATGACACATTGGATTGACGTCATAGTGTGGGCAAAGGAAAATCACGTCATGGATATCTCCTTTGTACACCACGAAAGTCCTTGGCTAGCTGTCACAGCTAATCATCTCGAGTCGATAAACGTCATCTCCAGATGAGACCCCCCCCAAAAAAAGGTTGTCGGGATGTTTGCCCTGCTTCAAAAGGAAGGAAGGGTTTCTTTGCGTCAATCTGTGGGGGAACTTCCTTCAAGAGCCTTCAAGGCTGGCCAATCACAGACCCCAATTCCCGGAAACAGCCACCTAATTCTTCGGGAGGCAGGAGCGGGATGAAGACTAGGAAGGGTAGGAGCAGTGTTACCAACTCCTAACCGTTGTTAATGATAATCTAACTTTGTTCTTGCGAACGTGTATGTAGCAGTCCGCGCACATAGGTATCCAAATTTATGGCAGGAGTGAACAACAGGAAATATAATAAAGAAGATGGAAGAAAAATAAAGAAATAGGAGATATACTTTAATGGTTTGATGAAAGATATGAAGAAAGGAAATATGCTAAAGAAGAGTGAAGAAAGAAGAAGATATTCTAAAGAAGACTGAGGATAAATGACGAAAGAGGAAATGTGTGAAAGAAGATTGAAGAAAAAATGAAGAAAGATGAAATATTCTAAGGATGATTGAAGAAAGAAATCTAGCAAGAAGAAATATTCTAAAGAAAATTGAATAAAGAAAAGAAGAAAGAGGAAATATGCCAAAGACGATTGATAAAAGAGGAAGCATGCCAAAGAAGATTGAAGAAAGAGAAAACATGCCAAAGAAGATTGAAGAAAGAGGAAACATGCCGAAGAAGAAAGAAGATTGAAGAAAGAGGATACATTCCAAAGACAATTAAAGAAAGAGGAAATGTACCAAAGAAGATTGAAGAAAGAGGAGACATGCCAAAGAAGAAAGAAGATTGAAGAAGGAGGAAATATGTCAAAGATTGAAGAAAGAGGAAACATGCCAAAGAAGAAAGAGGATTGAAGAAAGAGGAAACATGCCAAAGAATTGAAGAAAGACGAAACATGCCAAAGAAGATTGAAGAAAAAGGAAACATGCCGAAGAAGATTCATGAAAGTGGAAACATTCCAAAGACAATTAAAGAAAGAGGAATTATGCCAAAGACAATTGAAGAAAGAAGAAACATGCCAAAGACAATTGAAGAAAGAGGAATTATGCCAAAGACAATTGAAGAAAGAGGAAACATGCCAAGGAAGATTGAAAAAGAGGAAATATGCCAAATACAAATGAAGGAAGAGGAAACATGCCAAAGACAATTGAAGAAAGAGGAATTATGCCAAAGACAATTGAAAAAAGAGGAAACATGCCAAGGAAGATTGAAGAAAGAGGAAACATGCCAAGGAAGATTGAAAAAAGAGGAAATATGCCAAATACAAATGAAGGAAGAGGAAACATGCCAAAGACAATTGAAGAAAGAGGAATTATGCCAAAGACAATTGAAGAAAGAGGAAACATGCCAAAGAAGATTGAAGAAAGAGGAAACATGCCAAGGAAGATTGAAAAAAGAGGAAATATGCCAAATACAAATGAAGGAAGAGGAAACATGCCAAAGATGATTGAAGAAAGAGGAAATATGTAAAGTAAGATTGAATAAAGAAATCAAGAAAGATGAGATATGCTAAGGAAGACTGAAAAGTGAAGTGAAGAAACATAAGATGTGCTAATTATTAAAGAAAGAATCGTAGAAATATTAAAGAATGAAAATGTAAACGAAGAAATGATAAACAATAAAAAACAAAGGATGGAAGAGAATCTATGATAATCCAGTTTCTGGCTGCATGGATGAGTCTTCAGTGGCCATCATTTAGTTTTTCGACTAGTCTTTCACACCTTTGTCAAAGTGTTGGTGCCAAGATTCGCTGCTGTGAGTTAGTTATCTTCCTCCGTTCTGATGATGGCATGTAAATATGATGCCAATATATCGAACTTAAGGACTCAACTATTTGATCATGGATTTTTTTTTTTTTTACAAGCTGTCAACCTTTCCACCTGGACACAAAGACCAAAACTTTCATTCATCAACTTTCTCCTATGGAGTCATTCCAGGAGGCCCACGAAGTTTCCCCTAATTCTTCAATACAACTTACCAACCGTAGGAAACTCAATTCCGTCCTTAATATCACCGCCCTTTGAAGGGCCCTGACTACACTGATTGAATGCCCCCACGGTGCCCCCTCTGACGTCTTAATTTATTCCGAATCCGATTGGCTCCCGACCGCAAAATGTCATCTCCCTTTGCTCAGTTCCACGCCGGCCCTTTTGTACATGTGCATCCCCCCCCCGACCTCCCCCCTCTCATAGTCATTGATCGTCTTTTATTCTTTCCTCCCCTATTCATTTCCAATCTAGACTTTTTTTATTCTCCGCCGCTTCACTTCTTTCATCCCCGAGTTCCTTCCTTCTCAAATTTTCGTGTTAGTAATCGTCAATGTTGCCAACTCACGTTCACTCAAGGTATAACAAGGTCTTTTACTATCAAGGCTGTTGAATTGCCTCTGTGGCGTAGTGGCTAGTGTAGCGCGCCACAAAGCTAGAGTTCCTGTTATAGAATCATTTGATCCTAATCGCAGATATGTTAATATGTTAACTTAAGAAAGTAGAACAGAACACTGAAAAACAAATACTCAAACTGATTTTGATTTGACTTTTGTTTAGTTTCGAAGGGAGTTTGATGGCTACTTGCAGAGTTTCGAAGGGAGTTCGATGGCTTCTTGTAGAGTTTCGAAGAGAGTTCGATGGCTCTTTGTAGAGTTTCGAAAGGAGTTTGATGGATCCTTGTAGTTTCGAAGAGAGTTCGATGGCTCCTTGCAGAGTTTCGAAGGGAGTTCGATGGCTCCTTGTAGAGTTTCGATAGAGTTTCGAAGGTAGTTAAATGGCTCCTTGTAAAGTTTCGAAGAAAGTTCGATGGTTCCTTGTAGAGTTTCAAACGGAGTTCGATGGTTCCTTGTAGAGTTTCGTGCGGAGTTCGATGGTTTCTTGTAGAGTTTCATGCAGAGTTCGATGGTTCCTTGTAGAGTTTCGAGCGGAGTTCGGTGGTTCCTTGTAGGGTTTCGTGCGGAGTTCGGTGGTTCCTTGTAGAGTTTCGTGCGGAGTTCGGTGGTTCCTTGTAGAGTTTCAAACGGAATTCGATGGTTCCTTGTAGAGTTTCGGGCGGAGTTCGATGGTTCCTTGTAGAGTTTCGAGCGGAGTTCGCTGGTTCCTTGTAGAGTTTCAAACGAAGTTCGATGGTTTCTTGTAGAGTTTCGAACGGAGTTCGGTGGTTCCTTGTTGAGTTCCGAACGGTGTTCGATGGCTCATTCTAGTTTCGAATGGAGTTCAGTGTTTCAATCTTCCTCTCCTTTTAGAGTTCGTTTATTCAATTCATCGTAATGCAAGAACTTCGAATGAACCGAACGAGTTCACTGAATGAGTATTCATTAAATGAAAAGTTTCCCATTACCAGTATCGGATACCTCAAAGGTTCTTCCATACGAAATGTCCCACGAGCCTACATTAAAGCGTATCTCCCTTACTTCTCACTCGGCATTTTCCCCGACGTCTCTTTGGAACTCGAGTGTTTGCTAAACGTCTCGCGACCTCTGCTTCCTGATCAATAGTCGCTTGTGATTGATGACACCAGAAATCGATACTCCAATGAATTCTTGCGCGATACTTCTATTCCTGAAACACATTTAATACGACGACGACGAAGAAATAAATCCAGAGCATGACATTTTGTCCTAACTTCTCTGGAAAGAGAAAAATGTGTTTCCTCCTTCACAGACCTGAAACATACGTTAAGCTTCGTTCAAGTATCAGAATAACGGTACATGATACTATTACACATTTAATTATGAAGTACAGTGTTCACTACGTAGTATGTCAGTGTATTCCCATTTCGCCCAGTGACTTATCAGTACACGGTAATGCAATGCACAATCCATCGTCTAATTTAAGCTCAAAGGGAAATATTTGAATCGAGGAATGTTTTGGAAAACTTATATCAGACAATCTCTGTTGTACAGGGTGTCCAAATAAAATGTGACGGTTTTCAAATTGATTTAGTAAGAAAGTAGTTTGCAGGAAAAGATAAGAAAGTAACATAATCGAAAGCCCTGTATTTGCAGTTTAGTTAACTGTTTTCACTTTTTGAATATGACATCAGTTAAGTGGCTACTCTTCGGAAAGCTTTATTGCTGCGGTGAAAGCAATAAACGTTACTTTACTGTACCGAGTGATGGGCGATTTTGTTGACTTAATTTGTTCGTCGCTAGGGTGACCACTTAACTGATGCTATATTCAAAAAGCGAAACCAGTTTAACTAAACTGCAAATACAGGGCTTTCTATTAAGTTACTGCTTCGTTTCTCCTGCAAACTACTTTCCCACAAAATTGGCTTGAAAAGTGTCACATTCTATTGGGACACCCTGTATATGTTGCTCATCATAAACACCAACAAATAGGTATGTTTACATACACCAAAAGTATCTATTTACAAAACAATACTGCTAATACGGTATAATAGCCAATAAAATTACACTATGTCTGGGGAATCTGTAGGGGAACGTCCCACAAAGCGATAGAGAAGGGGAGAAAGCTGCTGGGTGGAAAGAAGCACTGCCCGCTGCTCCGAACGGCTGCAGCCGCGTTTTCCCTTCAGTGCACCCACTTCTCCTCTCACGGGCTCATTTGCCGAGCCCCCTCGAGATGTTTTCGTTGGTTTGCACCAGAGATTACCGATATAAAGTGTAGGACATTTTAGTCTTTCTTCAGTTTAGTGAAAAAGTCTACTATTTTATTAATTCTCTTGCATTTTAGTTCTTTATGAAAAACTCAATATGCTGACCAAGGCAGAAATTTACTTTATTATAAAACATAAACTAAACGTAACGTTTCAACCTTCTAGCAAGGTCTTCTTCAAACTATGCACCAAGTACAAATGTAACAAGGTACAAAAACAGGACAATATATTGTTGTAACCCCGTTTACTGGGGTTAGAGAGGTCACAGGGAAGTTTCATTTAAACATTTAGGTAGAGCTTAATAATATCTGATGGCTGAACCTGCTCCGTTAGGAGGGTAGAGATATGGAAAATTGGTGCAAGGTTATTCACGCTTGTTCATACCTGGTAGATGTGTGTGATGTCTTGTCCTAATGCTTCTCGCAGACCGAACCGTGACAGTTCCAAGGTTCTATCCAGCGACCCTCAGTTCACCAAGCCAAGCGATCCCTTGCGCCTTGTAGCATGCTAGGCAGCGGTAACACCGTGTTCCATCGTCGTAGTTAGCAGTGTAACGTGTTGTAAAGTAATCGGACTAGTTATCCATGTAGCGTCGATGAGTGTCAGAATCAAAAGAGAGCTAGCTCCGGGTAGGAGCTTGCTTTTATCATTCTAGGCGTCGAAAGGTTGTTAAACCTTTCAAACGCGGTAGATCCTGTTTAGATCCACGCGTTTGCCTTTCCAGTTCCTTGTTTTACGGAAGTTACAAGTTAGCGCATTCTTGGGATCACTCGCTGGTCGGACAAGTTCAGGAAATGAACAAGTGTGAATATTAACATGACGAGGTTTTCTCGGTTTAATGGTCTCCATATCTCTACATTCCCCTTGTTGAGATAATCGAGCCACTCTGTGATGGTCGACTACCTTCCTCCGGAGTAGGTTATATTTAAAAATTATTATTTATTAACAAATCAAACTCGTAGAAAACCGTTACAGTAAACCAATCACTAGAAGAATCACATCACCGTAAAAAAAAAATTGAAATCACCAGAATAGTCATATCATATCGTGGCACCAAACACCGTTGAGAAAAAAAATATAAAAACACGTAGAATAATAAAAAATTAAATTGTAGGTCATAGCCTCTTATAAACTCAAAAAGTACGAGCACAATTAACTAAGTCTTGAGGCATGGATAAAAATAATTACATAAGTGTGACACTGAACTAGTTTTGGTTGAGTGATGACAGCACAATAATAATAATAATAAAAACACATGTCAGCACAGCGTGAAGAAATGCCGGGAACCACACGCGGTTGTATTCACTGTTTGCTGAGTTCAAAGTACACTCGGCATAACATACACGATGCTGGGGCGGAACCTTGAGGTAAGTTGCCATAGCAACGCTGGAAACTTCATGTCGCCATAGGCTGGACATTCTTTGCAGCTGACGATTAAAAAAAAACACAAAAGAAAGAGACGTATCTCTAATCCAGTATGGGTAGTACCCATGGGCACAAACTTTGGCACTGTAATGGACATGCGTGCGTACTAATAGCATGTGCCTTACTGTAGTTGAAGTAGCTGAGCACCGGAACACTTTGAGCCGATGAAAAATAACATTAAGTATCATGTGTCGTCAGTAAACACGAGCACAATGCACTCAGTGGGCGGGGCCTTGTCGATGTAGATCGTCATGGGAGGGCAGTCTGGAAGTCAAATTTTCGATGGCGCTTCGGGGCAAGAAACGTCCTGGGTAAAGCGCTCCACATCTGGGTCGCGGCGTGGAAGATGGAAAAATCAGCCATGCGGTCCAGACGGGAACGGGTCCTTGTTGGTGCTGGAACTCCACAAGATCGTCGTCGGTCTCTGCGATGAGCCTAGGTCTGTCGCTCGATGGTACAAGCCGAGGGCGTCATGGGTCCGGTAACATCCGTGGCGATGAAAATGAAACAAGCGCAAAAAAGGGAAAAATTAGGAAAAAGCAAAAGGTAGTGGAGCAGGGTTACAATAAATGATGACGGGTTATAAAATCGATTGAAAAGGGACTTTCAGTTAAAACTGGTGAATTATTTTGGGGGGGAAGGGAGGTAATATCTGATTTGAATGACGGCGAAGGGGCGTTATTACTTGTATGGTGTAGAGTTTTTAAGGGGACCTGTTTTTGATTAACAGGTTTACCTGAAGAAAAGTTCGCCGGGGCAACGGGGGGGGGGGGGAAGTAGGTGGAATAATTCCATGTTGTAAGGAAAGTTCGCCGGGGCGCAACGGGGGGGGGGGATTAGAATAGTCGGCTTAGCCGGGAATGAAATGAGAAAAGAAAGGAGAATTCAGCGATAATAGAACGAACTAAGTGATTACGAGACATTTCCTTCTGTAATATGTGTAAATGTCGTTTATAAAAGCAATTGCAAGAATTTTACGTGTCTTGTGGACAAAGGTTTAAGCGCCTTCGATTCGCTGCTATTAAAAAAAAATTGAAAAAGAAATGAGAAAGAGTAAGTAATAGATTTGTGTAATAGTTCATTGAAAAATAGAGTAAGTTTTTTAATTTCTTGGGAGATGAGCTATACCATGTTGTATGCTATCAATATTTGAACTATAAAATTAAAGAGAGAGAGTGGGAACATTTGCCTAAATTTATTATATGCTTTATTAACATATTTAGTGCATTGCAGCTTTCAAAGAAGCAGTTCGCGTTACACCTAAGCGTAAATAAAAAAAATTGCTATGGCCAAAAAAGCCAATTGTTCAAGCAAGTTCTACGCAGTTCATTTGTTCTTTAAATCATTGATCTTGTTCTATCTTAGTTCATTTGTTCTTTATTTCTTTGTACTTTTTTCTTCATTTGAGCGTATATGTACCAGCAAATGGGGGGGGGGGAAATATTTGCTAGTTAGAATCATAAACACACTAAGTACTTATTAGTCAAATCAGCTAAGTGATATGTTCTGACTATTACTATGCGTTTAATCGCATATTATAAAATAACATTAAAATATCTGTAAAAAAAATAATTAATTATTAGGCAAGAGATGTATTATAAATGTTCCGACGATTGAGATAGCATTCTGTAATCCTAATCTTGTTAAAAATAAAAATGACCATGTTGTATTAAAAATAAAATGAGTTCGTTCTAACGCAGAAATGCAGTGCGTGCACGAGAAGTGGAAGGAGGGGGGGGGGAGGTGGATGAGCGTGAGAAAATGCTGGATCATGCTATGCTAGCATGTGCAATGTACGCAACGAGGAGCGAGGAGGCTAAAGCGAGTGACAACGGAGTGGCGTGTTAATGAATGTTAGTGGGGTTTTTTATGGCACTAGTCGTAGCGGGCTTTGAGTCTAGAAATAGTAATAGTGTCAGATTTCTCCTTGTTTCTGCCGTCGATGTAAGTAACTTCGTAGGAATTCTCGTTAACTTTACGAAAAATAGTTCCTTTGTACTTATAAGAGGACGCAAAAGCTTTTGACACACCTGGAGTTGGAGTGGCATCTAGAATCCATACATGTTGTCCTGGTGAGTATTGTATTTTCCTAGAAGTGCTGTCTACGTACCTTTTCTGCTGTTCGTAACGCTTGTTCAGGTTGTCATGTGCGGTCTTACGTATGGAGGTCAGGAGTTCAAGTCTCTGTGCGTTCGTCTGGGAAACATTGTCGGGGTTCGAAGGAAGGACTGCGTCAGCTAAGATCCTTGGGTTGTAGCCAAATAAAGTAAAATACGGGCTCTGGAGTGATCCAGAATGGATTGTAACGTTGTGGCTGAACGCTGCGCTAGCTAAATAGTCACACCACGAAGCTTTCTTTTCTAACACAAAGACTCTCATAACTTTCTTTAAGTAACTAAATGAACTTTCACCTAATCCATTCGTGAAATGGGCACAAGTATCTACATATTTTAGTTGTACACCTGTAATATTAGCTAACTCTCGTAAGAGTAAACTTGAATTGGGTGTTGAACGATCTAAATATATCGTTTCCGGGATGCCATGGACTAAAAAGACTTTCTCAACTAAAGCTGTTGCTATGTTTTGTGCATCGTGATTAGCCAAAGGAGCTGTAATTACATACCTTGTACAACTATCAACTACCGATAGGAAATATTTGTATTTGTGCGTTTTTGAAGAGACTAAAGGACCACATACGTCAATATGGATTCGTTGGAAAGGAATTTGGGCTGGTTGAAATGTTTGCAGCGTATGCGGTTTAGAGCCTTGTGGTTTCTTTGAGATCTGACAAGGGATGCAATGTCGAACCTTATTGTACACAAATTTCTTCATATTAGGGAAGAAGTAGCGCATAAGCATTAAATTATATGTCTTCTGAGCACCTTGGTGACTTCCATTCATTTTGTGTGCATGAATAAGGTCGAAAACTTGATTTCTTAATGCATGAGGAATACAAAGTCTATCCCTATTACCAGTTTTGATTTTATTAGTCCTGTATAAGACTCCATTTTTGAGTACATAAGAATACGAAAGCTTTTCTAGTTTAGGGTCACTAGCTTTATCTTTGTTTTCTAAAACATTAATAATGTCTCTAAAATAGGGGTCTTTACGTTGTTCTGAACTAATATCAAAATCTGCTGCTTGTGCATGAAATACTTGATGAAAAAATAGATCATCATCATCATCATCTTCTTTCTTGTCATGATTAGTCTTTTCTATAGGGTTGTCTTTGGGAATGACAGGTGACTGAGTGTTTATTGTATCATTGGGAAGGACTACTGGATGCTGGGTCATAAGGGAAGCAGATGGTGTAAAAAGTACAGGCTTATGGGTATTAGGTGTCGTAGTGGTAATGTTCAAATTGATATAAGTTTCTGTTCGTGGACTTAACTGAACTGTGTTTGAAAGGGTAGCTTTTCCCTCATACACATTTACATTCTCAATTTGAGTAAATATGTCATGCGACACCTGGTGAGTTTTGTACTTTGATCTTAAAATACTATAATTTGGAGTACGTCCTAAATGACAAAGTGTTATTGTGTTGTCTTTTAACGACATTTCGCACCTCTGCGTTCGTAAAAAGTCATTTCCTAAAAGGGGAGGGACGTTAGTTGAATCTACTATTCTAAATGGGTGCGAATATTCACGCTTTCCAATTATGATAGGAAGAACTACAATTTCAGACACACTCAGTTTCGATCCGGACACACCTTGGATTGTGGATTGTACCTTGTATGTTTTTCTTTCAGTAGGGAGAAGATGGGAGGGATAAATTGAGATTTGGGAACCCACGTCAATAAGTAAATCTACCTGTTTTCCTTGTATGCTACTATTAATAAAGTATAGGCCATTTCTCTCTATTATAGGAACTTTATCTAATCTGCTATTATCTTCGATTTCGTTCCTGCAAGTCGAAGACGATTTTAGTTTAAACTACTCTCTCGTTGTGGCTTGTAAAAGCAGTTGTCGCTTTCGTGATTATAACGACCACAGAACTTACAGGCTGAGGTATTTGAATCGTCGCGATTAGCCTGATCTCGACGCTGAAACCTGTTGTTACTATTACCTCTGAACTGGCCTCGTGAGTTCGATCGAAAGTTACCTCTGTGATTAGCTCTATGATTATTATTATTTCTGTAGGAAGAGTTAGTATTCCCCTTGTTGAAACCCCTGTTATGTGCGTTTTGATTAGCCGTTTTCGCAAATTCCAGTACATTTGAGCAAAGATTGAAAAGAGAACTCGCGTTCATCTCTTCGGTTGAATGCAAAGCTAAGGTCGAGATTTGTGACGAAAGTTTGTTTATTTCATCACCAGAGGCGGCATTTGGAGCGTGTTTCTCTGTGGCTACGGCTGGTGGCGCCGCGCAGCGGACACTATCAGAACTCGGTACATGATACATTCCTTGATACATTGCGTGGGAGTTATTTACGGGAGCCGGATTGGACTGTAGACTTTGGACTTGATGAGCCGATGGTGAGAAGAAAGGAGATGGACACTGGTTGTATGACACAAACTGCTGAGTCGGGTTGTGAGAATTACTGGGGAGGGGGGAATAGACCTGTCCATGCGAACAGCTGTGAAGTGGTGTCGGGATGAATGTCTGGGGCACGCTCGCCTGAGCGATTGCCTGATCAATTTCCAATTTCTCTTCCAACATACGGGAATTAATTAATGACTGCTGGCGTTCGAAATTCTGTAGGTGGGCAATTAATTCTTCTGTTCTGGCAAAATGCTTGTTGGTTAAACAGCCAATGTATTTGGCTCGCAGTCCCGTGATGATATAAGAGAGAGTTTGTTCTTCAGTGGCGTTCGGGAAGTATTGCTGGACTAATGCCTTTTTAGCAATAACGTAGGTGTGAATGGGTTCGGTTACCATTTGTTTTCTTTGGAGTATTATCTGTACAGGATCTGCTGACAGGTATGATCCCTTGAATAACGTACTTAGCTCGTCTTTGATATGGGTGTATGTCAAGTCTACAAAATTGGGTCGCTTCTGTATGTCATGAAAATAAGTTAAAGCGTTGTCCGTCAAAAATAAAGGTAACATCTCTTTACGCTTAGCCTCCGACCATCCTGCGGCGTGTGCTACATTTTGAAACTTGAGGAAAAATGAGTCAATGTATTTTGGGTCATTTCCGCTAAATGGTGCCGGGTATAATGCTGTTGGAATTGGGGTGGCCATGTTAGTCGTGGGAATTTCTACAGTTAAGTGATCAGAGTTATTAGTACCTTTAGAGGGAATAGGAACTTCACCTGGAGTACTTGCTAAGGGCTGGGGTTGGTTTCTGTTGGGTGTTTGCAGTCCAAGGACAAATTGAGGGTAATTTCTATTAGCAGACCTTAACCGTGTTAGTGGAGGGGAGGGAATTGGGGATAAAGGACGTGAATTTATTGGACTTGCCGTGATTGCAGTTGCTAACTCTATGATTTGGTCGAGGGAGGAATCTAGGTGTTCGTGCAACGCTATCTGTGACGTATTCATAAACGAAGGTTCGTCGTGCTGACCAAAGAACAAATGAAAGTATGGGTATACAGTTATTTATGTCATTAATATATCGCTGGTCAAAGAAGTATAAGCAAGTGTTCTCATTCCTGTGTGAATGATGCTTGAATACATGTTATGCAGAAGAACTAGATTTTTGTTGAAAAAGGGGGGGTTGGCATAAAAGAAAAAGAGGGGTTGTTTTCCATAGGGTAATACACAAAATTGTCACTGGGTCTGACGCATCTTAAGCGTACTGTGGGAGTATAAATTGGAATTACTAAAAATTTACTTTAAAAAAGCTCCCAAAGTGGGAGGGAGGGGGGGAGAGAATAATTTAATGTAAAGCAATTCGTACAGGAGGGTACTTAATTGCAAAAAAGGGCCTGAAGCAACTCCACCATGTTGTAACCCTGTTTCCTGGGGTTAGAGAGGTCACAGGGAAGTTTCATTTAAACATTTAGGTAGAGCTTAATAATATCTGATGGCTGAACCTGCTCCGTTAGGAGGGTAGAGATATGGAAAATTGGTGCAAGGTTATTCACGCTTGTTCATACCTGGTAGATGTGTGTGATGTCTTGTCCTAATGCTTCTCGCAGACCGAACCGTGACAGTTCCAAGGTTCTATCCAGCGACCCTCAGTTCACCAAGCCAAGCGATCCCTTGCGCCTTGTAGCATGCTAGGCAGCGGTAACACCGTGTTCCATCGTCGTAGTTAGCAGTGTAACGTGTTGTAAAGTAATCGGACTAGTTATCCATGTAGCGTCGATGAGTGTCAGAATCAAAAGAGAGCTAGCTCCGGGTAGGAGCTTGCTTTTATCATTCTAGGCGTCGAAAGGTTGTTAAACCTTTCAAACGCGGTAGATCCTGTTTAGATCCACGCGTTTGCCTTTCCAGTTCCCTGTTTTACGGAAGTTACAAGTTAGCGCATTCTTGGGATCACTCGCTGGTCGGACAAGTTCAGGAAATGAACAAGTGTGAATATTAACATGACGAGGTTTTCTCGGTTTAATGGTCTCCATATCTCTACAATATATATAGCTACACAAAAATACTCCCCTCCAGACTATTAGAAAGTAGTTCTGTAACAATCTAGCAGGTGGCTTTCCCTTCTCAACTGTACTTTCACCTAAAAGAGAATGTTGCTGGACTCTTTATCTCACGCTCTTTTTCCTTCATTCTTCTTCCTTCTTCTCTCCTCTTTCTCTCTTGTCCTTTCCACTCTTTTTAACACCTTCCATTCTATGTTTAACTTCAGTCAACCATTCCAGTTCATTGTGTCTTCTTCACCTTTCTTCAGTCCCCCATTCCAGTTCATTGTATCTTCTTCACCTTTCTTCACTCCCCCATTCCAGTTCATTGTCTCTCCTTTACCTTTCTTCACTCCCCCATTCCAGTTCATTGTATCTTCTTCACCTTTCTCCAGTCCCCCATTCCAGTTCATTGTGTCTTCTTCACCTTTCTTCAGTCCCCCATTCCAGTTCATTGTGTCTTCTTCACCTTTCTTGAGTCCCCCATTCCAGTTCATTGTGTCTTCTTCACCTTTCTTCAGTCCCTCATTCCAGTTCATTGTGTCTTCTTCACCTTTCTCCAGTCCCTCAATCCAGTTCATTGTATCTTCTTCACCTTTCTTCAGTCCCCCATTCCAGTTCATTGTATCTTATTCGCCTTTCTTCAGCCCCCCATTCCAGTTCATTGTGTCTTCTTCACCTTTCTTCAGTCCCCCATTCCAGTTCATTGTATCTTATTCATTGTGTCTTCTTCACGTTTCTTCAGCCCCCCATTCCAGTTCATTGTGTCTTCTTCACCTTTCTTCAGTCCCTCATTCCAATTCATTGTGTCTTCTCCACTTTTCTCCAGTCCCTCATACCAGTTCATTGTATCTTCTTCACCTTTCTCCAGTCCCTCATTCCAGTTCATTGTATCTTATTCACATTTCTTCAGCCCCCCATTCCAGTTCATTGTGTCTTCTTCAGCTTTCTAAAGTCCCTCATTCCAGTTCATTGTATCTTATTCACCTTTCTTCAGTCCCCCATTCCAGTTCATTGTATCTTATACACCTTTCTTCAGCCCCCCATTCCAGTTCATTGTGTCTTCTTCACTTTTCTTCAGTCCCCCAATCCAGTTCATTGTGTCTTCTTCACCTTTCTTCAGTCCCCCATTCCAGTTCATTGTGTCTTCTTCACCTTTCTTCAGTCCCTCATTCCAGTTCATTGTGTCTTCTTCACCTTTCTTCAGTCCCTCATTCCAGTTCATTGTGTCTTCTTCACCTTTCTCCAGTCCCTCAATCCAGTTCATTGTATCTTCTTCACCTTTCTTCAGTCCCCCATTCCAGTTCATTGTATCTTATTCGCCTTTCTTCAGCCCCCCCATTCCAGACCATTGTGTCTTCTTCACCTTTCTTCAGTCCCCCATTCCAGTTCATTGTATCTTATTCATTGTGTCTTCTTCACGTTTCTTCAGCCCACATTCCAGTTCATTGTGTCTTCTTCACCTTTCTTCAGTCCCTCATTCCAATTCATTGTGTCTTCTTCACCTTTCTCCAGTCCCTCATACCAGTTCATTGTATCTTCTTCACCTTTCTTCAGTCCCTCATTCCAGTTCATTGTATCTTATTCACATTTCTTCAGCCCCCCATTCCAGTTCATTGTGTCTTCTTCAGCTTTCTCCAGTCCCTCATTCCAGTTCATTGTATCTTCTTCACCTTTCTTCAGTCCCTCATTCCAGTTCATTGTATCTTCTTCACCTTTCTTCAGCCCCCCATTCCAGTTCATTGTGTCTTCTTCAGCTTCCTCCAGTCCCTCATTCCAGTTCATTGTATCTTATTCACCTTTCTTCAGCCCCCATTCCAGTTCATTGTATCTTATTCACATTTCTTCAGCCCCCATTCCAGTTCATTGTGTCTTCTTCACCTTTCTTCAGTCCCTCATTCCAGTTCATTGTATCTTATTCACATTTCTTCAGCCCCCATTCCAGTTCATTGTGTCTTCTTCACCTTTCTCCAGTCCCTCATTCCAGTTCATTGTATCTTCTTCACCTTTCTTCAGTCCCTCATTCCAGTTCATTGTATCTTATTCAACTTTCTTCAGCCCCCCATTCCAGTTCATTGTGTCTTCTTCAGCTTTCTCCAGTCCCTCATTCCAGTTCATTGTATCTTATTCACCTTTCTTCAGCCCCCATTCCAGTTCATTGTGTCTTCTTCACTTTTCTTCAGCCCCCATTCCAGTTCATTGTATCTTCTTCACCTTTCTTCAGTCCCCCATTCCAGTTCATTGTGTCTTCTTCACCTTTCTTCAGTCCCCCATTCCAGTTCATTGTATCTTATTCACCTTTCTTCAGCCCCCCATTCCAGTTCATTGTGTCTTCTTCACCTTTCTCCAGTCCCTCATACCAGTTCATTGTATGTTCTTCACCTTTCTCCAGTCTCTCATTCCAGTTCATTGTGTCTTCTTCACCTTTTCTCAGTCCCTCATTCCAGTTCCTTGTGTCTTCTTCACCTTTCCTCAGTCTCCCATTCCAGATCATTGTATCTTCTTCACCTTTCTTCAGCCCACCATTCCAGCTCATTGTATCTTCTTCACCTTTCTTCAGCCCACCATTCCAGTTCATTGTATCTTCTTCACCTTTCTTCAGTTCCCCATTCCAGTTCATTTTGTCTTTTTCACCTTTCTTCAGTCCCCCATTCCAGTTCATTGTGTCTTCTTCACCTTTCTTCAGTCCCTCATTCCAGTTCATTGTGTCTTCTTCACCTTTCTTCAGTCCCCCATACCAGTTCATTGTATCTTCTTCACCTTTCTTCAGTTCCCCATTCCAGTTCATTGTGTCTTCTTCACCTTTCTCCAGTCCCCCATTCCAGTTCATTGTGTCTTCTTCACCTTTCTTCAGTCCCTCATTCCAGTTCATTGTGTCTTCTTCACCTTTCTTCAGTCCCCCATTCCTGTTCATTGTATCTTCTTCACCTTTCTTCAGTTCCCCATTCCAGTTCATTGTATCTTCTTCACCTTTCTTCAGTTCCCCACTCCAGTTCATTGTGTCTTCTTCACCTTTCTTCAGTCCCCCATTCCAGTTCATTGTGTCTTCTTCACCTTTCTTCAGTCCCCCATTCCAGTTCATTGTATCTTCTTCACCTTTCTTCAGTTCCCCATTCCAGTTCATTGTGTCTTCTTCACCTTTCTTCAGTCCCCCATTCCAGTTCATTGTGTCTTCTTCACCTTTCTTCAGTCCCCCATTCCAGTTCATTGTATCTTCTTCACCTTTCTTCAGCCCCCCATTCCAGTTCATTGTGTCTTCTTCACCTTTCTTCAGTCCCCCATTCCAGTTCATTGTGTCTTCTTCACCTTTCTTCAGTCCCTCATTCCAGTTCATTGTGTCTTCTTCAGCTTTCTTCAGTCCCCCATTCCAGTTCATTGTGTCTTCTTCACCTTTCTAACCTTTGTTCCAGAACTACTTTCTAATAGTCTGGAGGGGAGTATTTTTGTGTATATTGATGAAGGAATTGGGAGCATAAAAGTCGAAACATTAATTTGCCGAGTGGAAAATTCTTGTTGCTCGGCTCTGCACAGTCAGCAAGGCAACGGCCCTCGCCAGCGGTGAGTGCACCTCCACTGTAAATTTCCATCTGCATCCAGGGATACCCCAGGTGCACAGTGGAGGTGCAAAGTCCACCAACCTATGACTCAAATCCAATGTATAAAACCGCTGGAGACAGTAAATCGATCTCTCACTTCGCTCCAATATCACCACCAAACTGATCGACGAGTTGAGGACGACGGCCTGCTGAGAGATCGCGACAGTACGAGGCGGCAACAAGCGAGAAGTCCACAAGCAGTCCGGTTTAAGCCAACCGAAGAATCTGCAAGAATAAAACAAGTCGCCGAATTGCCTGCCGTCTCTTATCGTCATCTTCGATCTCTCCAGCGGACACCTGTCACCGTCGCCGACGCCAGAAGCCGAGGGCCAGACCAACAGCAAGGGCTGAGTAGCGTTCAACAACACAGGCTCCCAACAATCCTTCATCAGCCTCCTTAAGGGTAGAGGTGGTTAGCCAAGTCAAACTTAAGACCTATTGTATTTATCTGAGCTACGTCCCGGCGTGACTCGACGATAGTTCCGAGATATCAGCATATACGGATGACATAATTTGCTACACAAACTCAGTTGACGCAATGCTACAAGTTTTACATAAAGTCTTTGCTAAATTACGTGCAGCCAATTTGAAACTAGGGCCAAATAAATGTAAATTTTGCTTTGAAGAAATTCCAGTCTTAGGCCATCTTGTGTCGCAAAAGGGATTCCAAATTTCTGATCACATCCTGCGTGCAATCAAAGAATTCCCTCCACCTAAATCTAAGAAGAATTTGAAATCCTTCCTAGGCATATGCAATTTCATCAGACGCTATGTACAAGGGTTTGCGGAACGCGCAGAATGTTTGTTCAAATTACTCAAAAAGAAAGTAAACTTTCATTGGCATGAAGAGCATCAGAAAAGCTTTGAGGCATTAAAAGACAAAATTATTTCCGCACCTATTCTTAGACCTTATGACCCAAAGCAAACTTCATGCGTATACATCGATGCATCCTACCAGGGTATGGGAGGTTGTCTTATGCAGAGGGATACTGATGGAGTACTACATCCGATAGCCTTCTGCAGCAGACACCTTACAGACACTGAGAAAAAAGCAGATGTCTTTTCCCTTGAAATTGCAGCTGCCTTTTATGTCCTAAAATCATTCAAATTCTTCTTAATCAACACACCTTTTATAGTTTTCACAGATAACCATGCATTGTCTTACCTTAGAACAACAAAACAGTTGTCCGGGGTCCTTGCTCGAAGATCACTCTTCTTCCAAGAGTTCGACTTTCAAATCCACCATATCCCATTATCACAGAATGGTATTGCTGATGCATTATCGAGGAATCCTGTAGACCCAGCCCCTTCCTTGCCCAACAACACAGCACAAGACACTTCCCTTGACACAGACGAGGAGGACATACTAAATCAAGTCTTCGTGTTACAATCCGATGACTTTGACATAGGTACGGCACAAAGAGAGGACCCATACTTACAAGCATTAATCAAAATTCATGAAAACCACCCAGATGCAGATCACAAATTAGAGAAAACAGCCTACTCATTTGTTCTTGACAACAGAATCCTTTATAGGAACACTAAATTTTCACCAGGCTATAGAAAACAGTTATGTATTCCCCAAAAACTAAGAAAAGAAGTGTTTCAATTAATTCACAGTAACAAAATGATGGCCGCACATCAAGGTGCTGCTAAAACATACTCCCATCTCTCTTTACGCTACTATTGGCCTAATCTAAAGAAATATGTGTACCCTGCAGTACGCAAATGCACTGAATGTCAAGTAGCAAAAAGAGCTCACGGAGCCGTACAACATACACTGCAAACGAGCCCACCCGCTAGTCATCCCTTTAGTCAAATACATATTGTGTGGACCATTGACTTCAACCTCTGACACAGGACACAAATATTTTCTATCCGTTGTTGACAATTGTACCAGATTTGCCATAACTACAACCCTCCCCAACCATGATGCCAACTCAATAGCTAACGCTCTTGTCTCCCATGTTTTTCTCATTTTTGGTCTTCCAGAGACGATTATGCTTGACAGGAGCTCCCCGAACTGTAGCAAATTAATACAGGAATTATCCAAAATTACTGGTGTCACATTAAAATTTATTGATACTGCTGCACACTTCAGAAATGGTGTAGTCGAATCATCTTTTCACTACTTGAAATCCATCATGAAAACTTATGTGGTACAAAAACAAGGTAAATGGCATGAACTTTTGGCTAGCGCGACCCATGCCCACAATGTAAATACACACCTTGGCATGAACAACTCCCCCTATTTTTTGCTATTTGGACAACACCCTAGATTAATTGAAGATGCTGTTCTCCCTACTAATCCCAACACCACTATCCACTCTAATGAACAGAGAACAGAACAACTCCAAGCCGCTCGAGAACTAGCACACGAACATTTAGCAAAGCGATTTGAGCAGCAAAAACAATGTGCCGACAAAATGACACAACAAACGACCTACTCCACTGGACAACTAGTGTACATTTTGGACACTACCCCTCATCCCCACGTACCCAAGGCATTTTCCTCCTCCTTCAAATTTCAAGGGAAAATAATTTCACAAAACGACGCCAATTCCTATTTGGTGGAATGCACCGATGGTCGTGGCAAACTGAAAACTGATGCTATCACGATTCACCGTTTGAAAACAAGGCACCTTGACTCGGACGAGTCTATCACTTAAATATTCAATTTTTCCATTTTTCACCGTTGCACAGTCCATTCACACCTTATAAATATTCTTTTCGCACCCACATGTCAATATAATACTTGTATTTTCGCAACGCGATTTTTTCACCAAGCCGCACACAACAACGAGCACATGTAAAAACGGAAGTTCCTCCATTTTGATTCCCGTAGTACCCTCTTCTTCCTGTTCCCTCCTCCTCAATACTGTACACATAAAAGAGTCGGGAATTAACTTTAAAAGCAAGTTCGAAGACTAAAATAAACTAAATATAAAGTAATAATAATAAAGAAGTAGAAAGTAAAAAACGGCCAATCAGGAACGTAGTCTCTCAACTGACTACTGGTTGAGTACGTGAATTTTCCACTCGCTAGCGCCAACGCGATTTTTTCCTGTCTGCAGCAAGCAGATTGTACAAAAAAAAAAAAAAAACTCGCACAAGTATATGCGCATGCGCGACCTACCCGTAGACGAATCTCGCACAGCTGACGATGTAGCAATCGCCTCGGCTCGAGCAAATACATCGCGGAGCGCAAAACATAAACAAATGGTAATAAAATACAAACAAATAAAAATGCAGAAGTTTATATTATAAACTATTCAGTCTCGAGAATCTCTTGCATTACAGCTTGTTATTCCTTCTCTTTTCAAATCTATCAATAATGCTCTTTAACCTTTTTATTTGAGTAGCTAACTCGCAAAACATTTTTTTTTCATCACAAATCTCATGCTTAATACATGCTATTTTTTTATGGAAACTCACTTTTAAAAATTGTATCTTTGTCCCTTTCAGGGTTCACTACCGACAATGGCAGTAATGTTACTACTTTCCCTTTTTTCCCTCATTTTTTCGGTCACCACGGCGACTGAACATGTAAAAATCATCTCGGGAATTTATCTGAAAGAACTACCAGGAACCATCCCTTATCATTATACCATCCCCATCTACTATAATGTGAAATTACAAATGCCTAAACCCCAACACTTCCCATCAACACTACATAATGCCATGTGCAATAAAGGTGAAGAAGATTCCAACCAATGTAAACGTGCGGTCCAACTCCAAAATTTTCATTCACACCTTTTTTCACACCTTTCCCTCTTCACACGAACCACACCCAACACTTCCGTAGTTAGACAAAAGCGTGCACTCCTTGGCTTTATCAGTAGCATTGCTAACTATTGCTGTGATTTTGCCTAAGCAACTAGAACCCCTATTCCAAAATGCTCATGAAGTAAAACAAACGATATCTAACATTCAATTACAACTGCAAGCTAATCATATTTTCTATCAAAATTTAACTGGTGAAATTCACTCTTTCCAACATCAGATTGAGGATGTTTTTACTGAATATGCTAACCACTCTGATAGTCTGGCTCGAAATCAGGAAGCATTAATTAATAAACTCATAAATTTAACAATCAAAGATGCGCATCAAGCACAGGCATATCTCATCGAATTTATGACCCTAACCTTGCAGCTTAGCCAATTTTTCACCCTTTTTGAATATGAGAATACCATTAGCAATTGTAAACATCATTTTCTCTCTGAACATGTTGTATCTAAAACAACACTGCACCGAGACTTGAAAAAGATTCAAAAAAATATTCTTCCTACTGGATTTGATATAGCGATTCCTCTCACACTTATTGACATGTATTATCAGATACCACTGTCCCAATGCAGAATTTCTGCTGATGCTGTCAATATTGAGTTGAAAGTGCCTATCACTTCCACTCAGAAGAAATATAAACTTTATTTAGCAATCCCCGTCCCCTTTTCATATCAAAATTTAACATGCGTAGTGTCGCACAATCCATCGTATATCGCCATTGATGATTCTCATAATGTTGTCACTATTAGTGGTACAGACCTTGAAAATTGTCAGGTCCATACACAGAAATTGTGCCTTCTGCCTTCTCACACAGGAAGACACGATGGGCTCAATTTCTGTTTTCCAAATTGAGTCAAGCAACAACCGTGGCTGATACGATGAATGGGTGTACCTACACATGTCACGAATCCCACCTCACTGATGTGGTCAAATTAGATTTAAATGTTTATGCAATAATTAATTCTCCTCCTACCATCACCTTTTTTTACACTAATGGCTCCACTTTACATTACAATCTTACCACTTTTCATGAACCCGGTGCAGTATTGTTACACGTGGCTTGCCGTACAGATGTACTTATCACCCCCGATATCAAAATTCATGCTATCTTTCCCTGTGGTTTCGATCATTCAACAATCCACCGAACAATTCATATCCTTCCTGCTTCCTGGACTAACAATCCCAATTTTCTACTCGACACCCATTATAAAATTTCCCCCCTTGTGAATGCAACGGCTCTTTATCATAAACAATGGACATTTCATATCCCTCACCTTAACCTCTCCCAATATAAAGTTCTTGACATCCCTCCCATAACTCCACTTTACAGACATGCGGATTTTCCTATCAATATAATTTTTGTCTGGCTCACATGTCTCACTCTAGGTGTCATATACCAATTTAAACTTCTCCACATTCCCCTTTTCTTATGTTTTACTTCTAAGACTCGTGCACTTACCCCTCATGACCTTGTAAAATCTCCTGCACATACAACCTCCTATCTCTTCTTAATTTTCATAGCTCTCCTCCTTCTTTGTATTTGCATTACATACATGTACTTACGTCTAAAACGTCACACTTCTTGCTGTTCATGTTGTCACCGGCGAACCCCATCTCCTCCTAAGACATGTTCCGTCCCTATTATTAGTCCTCCTATTTCCGTAGCTGCTATATCTCAACGTCCCGCACATTCCCCACCACCCCCTCCCACTCTTCGTCAACTTACGACTCCCACTCGCTTAGCTCCTCCTCTTCCCACACGTATCACCTTCGATGATGGCTACTGTCTACCCACCCCTGTCATTTCACTTATGTCACCTTCGCCTCCAACCTTTACTCTTCCGCACTTAGGCGAACACCTTTTATTATAACTTCCCCTTCCCTACGCTTGTCGGCTCCCCCTTGCACAACGTCACCATCTGGCCATACTACACTCACGGCGTTCTCAAGCATCTCTTCGGCAGTTCCGCATACAGCCAGACACCCAGCAGTCGGTCAGCGAGGAATCATCATGGCGCAGCAGTCATCCTGGAGCAGCTGTACAAGCAGCCAGCCAGCCAGCAGCCATCTATTCCAGACATCATGCCGCCAGCCAGCCAGGAGCCTTCCTATTGCAGCAGACATCATGCAGCCGGCCAGCCAGCAGATATCTTATTGCAGCACACCATGCAGACATCATGCAGCCAGCCAGACACCATGCCGCCATCCTGCAGCAAGCACATAAACATGTAGCCAGCAGACCACAGGCAGCCTGCAGCTCAGCATACCACCAGCGGTCAGCATTCCAGCTGAACATGCAGCCAGACCCGTGCAGTACCAGCTATACCGACAGCTCCAACTTTTTATTTTATTTTATTTTTACACATTATTATATACAGGGTTTTTATTTTTCTTTACTCAATGTACCTTCAATTATTATTTCAAATATACTCTCCATAACCATCTCTACTCTGCTTCGTAACCACTCACAGTGGATACATCTTGGCCAGGGGAATGATGAAGGAATTGGGAGCATAAAAGTCGAAACATTAATTTGCCTCAAACATCGCTCAGAAGCTCGCAAGTTGAACGCTCATTCACCCCACATTCCACCGGATGCAGAGCCGAGCAACAAGAATTTTCCACTCGGCTCTGCACAGTCAGCAAGGCAACGGCCCTCGCCAGCGGTGAGTGCACCTCCACTGTAAATTTCCATCTGCATCCAGGGATACCCCAGGTGCACAGTGGAGGTGCAAAGTCCACCAACCTATGACTCAAATCCAATGTATAAAACCGCTGGAGACAGTAAATCGATCTCTCACTTCGCTCCAATATCACCACCAAACTGATCGACGAGAAGAGGACGACGGCCTGCTGAGAGATCGCGACAGTACGAGGCGGCAACAAGCGAGAAGTCCATAGCAGTCCGGATTAAGCCAACCGAAGAATCTGCAAGAATAAAACAAGTCGCCGAATTGCCTGCCGTCTCTTATCGTCATCTTCGATCTCTCCAGCGGACACCTGTCACCGTCGCCGACGCCAGAAGCCGAGGGCCAGACCAACAGCAAGGGCTGAGTAGCGTTCAACAACACAGGCTCCCAACAATCCTTCATCAGCCTCCTTAAGGGTAGAGGTGGTTAGCCAAGTCAAACTTAAGACCTATCGTATTTATCTGAGCTACGTCCCGGCGTGACTCGATCCCGTACCTTACCCGACGTCACGCTACAATATATATCGTCCTGTTTTGTACCTTGTTACATTTGTACTTGGTACAGAGTCTGAAGAAGACCTTGCTAGAAGGTTGAAACGGTACGTTTAGTTTGTTTTATAATAAAATAAATTTCTGCCTTGGTCAGCATATTGAGTTTTTCATATCATGGAAACAAGGCTTAATGGTGTTGTAATTTAGTTCTTTATTCGCTACTTTTATTTTGCTTGTCCGTCTTTAGTATTCTTTGGTGTTTTTCATTATCTTCTTACCTTTACTGCTACTTATTATGTTTCCCTTCTTTTATTGCTTTTCTTCTTCTTCTTTCAAAAAACTTCCATCCTGTTTTTCTTCCTTGTCAAAAAAAAAATAGCAAACATTAATAGGCTTGTAGTTCTAGCAATTCGTAATAACCCAAACAATTTTCCAATTTATTTCGGCTGAAAAGAAAACGAAATATTTCAGTTACAAACTCAATTCCTACGGCACTTTCCTTCAATGTAGCCTTTGAACCTTTATGTCCATTGAAAGCTCCACGTCTTTGCCAATCCCAGGTGTGGTTGTTGAATCTGTATTTCTTTTCAGAAACGAGGCTTTCTTTTCGAAGGGTTGCTTCAACTGAGGGGAAAAGGCGCTCAGCGTCCCCCCTTCTTTTCTATTATTACTGAAGACGCACAAATACCGAGAAAGAAATGAATGTCAAATATTGAAACGTGCTTTTCTTTTGCGATTTGCCATCTCTTGTGCAAACAGCGTCTCTCTTTGAGTTTTCATTCTTCGTCCTGGGCCATCAAATGAGAATCCTTATTTACAGCAAGATGGCGTCTTTTGTGTTCTTTGTATAGGTGGGAATTAGAATTCTGTACCTTATGTTTTGTCCAGAGAAAGGGCTAACATTAATTTGGAATTAAGACATGCCTTCATTTATTAAATATTTACCTTATTTTAAAGTTTATTTTAATTGTAATCAAATCTTAGTCATGCATGATAATTTAACAGCCACCTGAGGGTTGCTTACATTATTTACCGACAGATGGCAGCACGGCATAATTTTAGGCTAATCAACTGTACTTGTACATTCATACACATACTCTTCTTTGTTAAGTGTACGAATATACTTAAATATAAAAAGTTACAATTATTTCAAGAACACAAAGTCAGCTTTTGATAAACTTTATATGTTAAAGAATTAAAATATTTAGAAACCTGCATATTTATTACTGTAAAAAGAGGTTATATTTTACATTAGTTAATACTTCTCAATTGAATTTCATAGCCTAGCAATTAAGCTCATTAAGTCACTATTTCATTGAGTTACACCGTACCATAATTACTACCAAACGGCTTGCCAAGTGCCTGGGATTGTCTAGTATCGACTGTATCCCGGGGAATGAGTCCTGCTCAAAGAATTATGTTAAGTTACATTAACAATTCTGTCATGGTTACAATTCCAGTGACTTGGTTATTTATTGCTCTCATTACTTTTATACTACTATACATTAATACAATTATCCTACTATTGCATTAATAGAAAGGAAAGCTATCTCCCCATTCCTCCAGTGTACCAATATCCACTGCTCCTTACTTCCCTGCACATATCCTCACCACGTCTTTACTTCTGTCTACCAATATCCACTGCTCCTTACTTCTCTGAATCAAATCTCACCATGTATTTACTTCTGTCTACCAATATCCACTGCTCCTTACTTCTCTGAATCAAATCTCACCATGTATTTACTTCTGTCTACCAATATTCACTGCTCCTTATTTCTCTGCACCAAATCTCACCATGTCTTTACTTCTGTCTACCAATATTCACTGCTCAAATCCCACCATGTCTTTACTTCTGTCTACCAATATCCACTGTTCCTTACTTCCCTGCATCAAATCTCACCATGTATTTACTTCTGTCTACTAATATCCATTGCTCCTTACTTCCCTGCACCAAATATCACCATGTCCTAACTTCAATGTACCAATATCCACTGCTCCTTACTTCCCTGAACCAAATCTCACCATTTCCTAACTTCAATCTACCAATATCCACTGCTCCTTACTTCCCTGCACCAAATCTCACCATGTCCTAACATCTGTCTACCAATATCCACTGCTCCTTACTTCCCTGCACCAAATCTCACCATGTCCTAACTTCTGTCTACCAATATCCACTGCTTCTTACTTCCCTGCACATATCCTCACCATGTATTTACTTCTGTCTACCAATATCCACTGCTCCTTACTTCCCTGCACCAAATCTCACCATGTCTTTACTTCTGTCTACCAATATTCACTGCTCCTTACTTCCCTGCACCAAATATCACCATGTCCTAACTTCAATGTACCAATATCCACTGCTCCTTACTTCCCTGAACCAAATCTCACCATTTCCTAACTTCAATCTACCAATATCCACTGCTCCTTACTTCCCTGCACCAAATCTCACCATGTCCTAACTTCTGTCTACCAATATCCACTGCTCCTTACTTCCCTGCACCAAATCTCACCACTTCTACTTCCGTAACATTAACGTGATCTCGGCCATACTGGCGATGATATGATTTGCACCGCGCTTCGACCGCCGTACAGGTGGCCCTCAGATCCCGGTTCATTAGAGGCTGGGTGAGCCCGAGAGCTGCTTATACAGAGATACACACTCTGCCATAAGCATCTCTGGAGCAGGAGAACGAAACCAAGGCTATGCGCAAGTAGTGACGCGAGGCGGCTCTAACAATGAACACGAGAGAAGGAATGGGATTGCGTGGAGGGGTGGGGGCGACTGCCGTTACCAGCCTTCCCAGCAGCGTGTACTGCTTCGCTCTACCCACTCGAATTCCCACCCTTCTCTGCCGCTATGCCTTGCTACAGAGATGATTGAAACAGAGTATAGTTGAAAGAAGTCATGTCGTCAAGTATTACATTAATAATAATCGCAAAACTCTTAGTCAAAGCTTAAGTAAAAACGTTCTCAATTCAAGATATAGTGAGATATGTCTTTAAAGTGATTCAAGAGTAGAGGAGTAGTTGATTATCACAATTCGGAACTTAATAGATAACTGTTGCTCTGACGGAGAATCAAAGAAAGGATTGGAACTTGAAAAGAAACCAATTTCAGTTTCGTGTTCCAAGCGGCTCTGGTTCAATTACAGAAATTGAAACGATAAATCGCTTCCGTCCTCACCTTTCCACCCCTTCCCTAATCCCTCAGGTGGGCCAGGGATTCCAGGAGCGTATTTTCTCGCCACGTTAGCCGGGAAATCCCTTCGCATTCGTCACGAGACTCGGGTTTAAAAGGGGAGTGTGGGGGAAGCTCGCTTTCGTGAACAAAGAAACGCTTAACAATCGAACAAGGCCGACTAATTTGCTCGCAAGGAAACTTTAACGTTTAATTTACCTTCCGTGTCGATTTCTCTTTCCCAAGCCCGATTGAGTCAGCGTTTCTGGCGCTAGCACGATGATTTCCAAGCTTTTAGAGCATGTCCTTTTAGCACAACACTATAGAAACGAATGGGGAGGGGGTAAGAGACCCCTCACTTTACTTCCACTCCATAAACCGAAAGTCTTTAGCCTTTTAACCAAATGTTACTGTCAAATCACTTCAACTAATTAATCCCAAACAGCATCTTTACGTCCGCCTACTAATGAATCAGCCAATTAAAGGTCTAAATATGGGCCCCCTTTTTATGTTGTCATTTTCCAAGGAAAAAATTAATATATGAAGCACCTGCCATTAAAATACATATCTATAAATTATATACTTAAATGTAATAGCATGCTAAAGTATAGAAGGTCTCCATTTTTTTAAAAAAAAAGCAATTTCCAAAAAATGGTAAAATGATGTATTTCAAAATTGTGTTCTAAATATGAGCCACTAGTGGCAATATCAAAAAAAGCAATTAAAATTTTAAAAAACAGTCATTTATCGCTAAAAATTATAAAATTCATATTTATGAATAATCTGTTGTTTTGAAAATCACGATCCAAATGTTTGTTGGAAATGTGATCTCAACATTAGACCTCATGTCATAGCCCATATTTAAACCATCACGCTATTTTTCTTCTTCAATTTATTTTCGCCCTCTGTGGTACATATTTCACAAACAAATCATGGTATTATAAAAGCCCACATTTGTACCGCTAATATCATAACCTATACAAAGCAGATGAGAATTCAAAAAACGCTGAGTTAAAACATACATGCAAAAGTTTTCGGAGGTTGCAATTCTATAACAGCGTCCAAGGCCGAAACTAACCACCACTTTCTCTTGCGAATTGGCGGCGCAACCTTTGTCCTTGACAGATAACCAGTTCGCATAGCCTCTGCAAGGCTGCAGCATCCGGGAGCTCTGATAACTCCAAAATCCATATTTAAACCTTCGCCCATATTTAGACCTTCTCCTCTATTCTATACACAATCTCACTACCCCTTTACTTCAGTGATATCTACAACCTACTCAGTGGAGGCACATTGTAGTAGCGATCTCACTTTAAACTGTAGGTACAGTCCCGATTAGCTTTACGGTGCATAAAGTGGGCTCAAAACGAAAACTCAAGCAAACTCAAACCTACCACCCTTTAGTTCCGTGTACTTATATTCACCGCCCCTTACTTCCCTGCAATAAAGCTCACCACCTCTTTACTTACATCTACTAATATCTACTGTCCCTTGCTTCCCTGCAATACACCTCACCACATTTTTACTTACGTTTACCAATATCCACCGCCCCTTGCTTCCCTGCAGTGAAACTCACCACCTCTTTACTTACGTCTACCAATATCCACCGCTCCTTACTTCCCTGCAATAAACCTCACCACCTCTTTACTTACGTCTACCAATATCCACCGCTCCTTACTTCCCTGCAATAAACCTCACCACCTCTTTACTTACGTCTACCAATATCCACCGCTCCTTACTTCCCTGCAATAAACTTCACCACCTCTTTACTTGCGTGTACCAATATCCACCGCTCCTTACTTCCCTGCAATAAAACTCACCACCTCTTTACTTACGTCTACCAATATCCACCGTTCCTTACTTCCCTGCAATAAACCTCACCACCTCTTTACTTACGTCTACCAATATCCACCGCTCCTTACTTCCCTGCAATAAACCTCACCACCTCTTTACTTACGTCTACCAATATCCACCTCCGCTTACTTCCCTGCAATAAACCTCACCACCTCTTTACTTACGTCTACGAATATCCACCGCTCCTTACTTCCCTGCAATAAACCTCACCACCTCTTTACTTACGTCTACCAATATCCACCCCTCCTTACTTCCCTGCAATAAACCTCACCACCTTTTTACTTACGTCTACCAATATGCACCGCCGCTTACTTCCCTGCAATAAACCTCACCACCTCTTTACTTACGTCTACCAATATCCACCGCTCCTTACTTCCCTGCAATAAACCTCACCACCTTTTTACTTACGTCTACCAATATCCACTGCCCCTTACTTCCTGCGCGAAACTTTACCACTACTTTACTTTGTTTGTTTTTTTTGTGATTTTTCAATAGCTCTATGTGAATGTCGAGTTAGTATCTTTAAGTAACCCGACTGAAGCCTCTTCCTATTTTCGTGAGCATTATCATCCATTGTCCCTTGCCTCTACTCAGCGATTAATGGTGTATAGATGAGACCAAGCAAGGAGACAAACGAGCCGGGTTAGAATTCAGGTGGAAGGCTGGATGTTTCTACATAATTATTCCTAATCAAATTCATTATTCATACTCATCGTTGCGATTAACAAGTTAGTGTAAAAGTAAAGCAAATTGATTATACAATACAGTGGTATGCGAGTGCAATTTAATGCATTTGTTCTAAGATTCGCTTGCGCGGAAATTACTTCACACCAGGGTCCAGAGAAGACAGTAACAGTAGTTGTATGCCCAAATTAATTGATTCATTGATTTAGTTTATTTTACGTCGCTTTTCTGCCATTTTTGACTAACTGCAAAGATGAGGATTGCCACTCGCCACTCGCACTAGCTAACCCTCTTAACGAAGAAAGTCAGTTTATCTGTATTCACGCGTTTTTACAAGCTGGAATTTTCTTTTTGACATTAGTATCTTCCATAATATCTTCCCTCGTTCATATAAACTCTTCCATAGCTTGGGTGCAGTTATGTAATAATAATAACCCGTGGCTCGACAGCCCTTGAAGGACCTTGGCCTTGGCCCTCCCACAATCCTACCTAGAGGTGTGGAGATCTTCAACCAGTAATAGGGTGACGTGGGGTCAGCACGTCGAACCCCCAGCCGTTATAGGAGATATCCGTAACCGGGTTACGCTACTCACTCGTAGCTCCCCCAATTTTCTCACAACGGTGGGTTGCCACCGGTGCTATACACAGGCCGAGAACACAGGCGGACTCGAACACATGCCGTCCCGCAGTCGGAGCCCAAAGCACAGCGCTTGAGATCGCTCGGCCATGGAGGAGGACTGGCTGCAGTTATGTCCCTATGTTTTTTCTTCTGTCATTGTTGAGAATTTGTATGAATTCTTTTAAAATTTTTGGTACGTCAGCACTCGGGCTATTTTGCACAACTCTAACTTTGCATAACTAAGATCTTAAAATATTCTGACTTCCGTTAAAAGCTGACGCTGTAAACGGGCACTCAGCACACGCAAGGACAAAAAAAAACAAACAGGACAACACACAGAATTATACTGGTCAAAAGGCCAGTCGCCAGAGCCTCGTTCGTCTGCAAAATGCAGTCCAGGGTGTACTACGTGGAAGTGAGGTTGACAATTGGGTGTACCACGTGTAGGTGAGGTTGACAATTGGGTGTACTACGTCGAAGATAATCCCTTGCACCCTGAGAATTTATAAGATATCGGTTTATATCATAATCTAATTTCATAACGATAATACGTAATAATATATGTAGATTGAAAGTACAATATAATAGAGAATAAAACATATATTTATAATTAGAGCCCGGAAGTTTGGCAAAATGCCTCTTTTTATCTACTGCATATATTGATAAAATTTTTCCGGATATATGTTTCTTATGTTGTTTCGAATGTTTTAGAAGCCTTTTCATTTTGCCTATTTTGCCTATTTGGGACCCCATTGCCTATTTTTAATTATAATGCCTTTTTTTGCCTTTTTCAATTAAATTTGACCATTTTTTTAAAAACAAAATGTGTATATAAATTATTTTTCTCCCAAAAGACGTTGTTGGCATTTATTTTTCTTCCGTTTATTATGTGAATAATTTTCGCCTTATTTAAGTAATATTGAACTCATGCATGTTTCAACATTGCTGAAGGAGAAAAGTGTGAGAAAAATGTATTTCATGCTCAGTTAGGATATTGCCTTTCGGTTAACATTTCCTTGTGCATGATTGACTGCTGAAGTGGACAGGTTGATTTCGAACACAAAGAAGATATTTCTGAAATCTCCCTCTCAAACCCGAAAATTTAAGGAAATTGAATCTGAGCTTAGTTTACCTCCGCAACCAGTCTTGACGAGATAGGGAACCTGGATATCAGCAGCTATATATTATGCTAACAACCTTGAAAAAATTAGTGAGGTGATAGATGCTCTTCCAGAAAATGAAGCGGCTTCAATTCGTGAAGTGAAAAAAACTCCTGTGTTATTCAAGTTTATTTTTGCACATTATGGTGCATTGCCAGTACAATTATAGCATCCATGAAAATCTACGAGTAATCTATGCAGCAGATGATGGAAGTGCCAGGAGAAAAGGGGTCAGCTGTTGCGGAAAAGTGCAAACGGGTAGTGAGTGCAAATGAGGACTTGAAACAATTGAAAACAATTTGTGATATTCTAAAAGGTGAAAATGCTGTTACCGAAATGAGTCCAGCTACATTAGCTTGTTATATGTGTGTTCCAATAACTTCTGTCGAAGTAGAAAGATCATTTTCTATTATGAAAAACATTCTCTCTGACAGACGACTAGCAATGAATGTTGAGAACTTAAAAAGCACCTTGTAGTTATGTGCAATCAAGACGGAAAAATCGAAATGCTCTTCCCAACATTTTGCCAGAAATTATAGATAAAAGTAAGCGACTTCCAAATGTGCCTTTTTTCGGTTTATTTTGCCTTTTTTTTCATTTTTAGTGCCTTTTTTCCACATTATAAATGCCTTTTTGCCTGCCTATTTTAACGAAAATAAATGCCTGAACTTCCGCTCTCTATTTATAATATTTAATGTATATCAAATATATTAGATTGGATAATCTCTAGGTATTCCTAAAAAAATGATAAAACTTCATATTTTCTAAAGATATCCTCCTCGGTGTAGATCCTCTTTTAAATTAGAGACCTTTTCTTCTTGTTTTAAAGTTATGAATATGAGGGAGATTAGAGAATGTGAATGAAGTTTCAATTAATGGTGTTAAATGGTGATAAGATGAGATGAATGGACGGATAATCACAAACATACGAGGGACGACACAATATGAGCCACACAGACTATTATACTGTGTGTCAATCCAGACGTCAGAGCATCGCTAGTGTCCAAAATGTCGTCCGGTGTGTTCTCAAGAAGGGCCAAGCCCACGTACGCCGCCTATGTAATTATAACAACATTAAGGCTTGTTTCCATGATATGAAAAACTCAATATGCTGACCAAGGCAGAAATTTATTTTATTATAAAACATAAACTAAACGTAACGTTTCAACCTTCTAGCAAGGTCTTCTTCAGACTCTGTACCCAGTACAAATGGAACAAGGTACAAAACAGGACGATATATATATACACAGAAATCACTCCCCTCTAGACACAAGATTATTCGAAAGTTGTTTCTGGAACATTCCAGCCGGTGGCCTTCCCTTGTCAACTGTACTTTCACCTGACAGGCGATTTAGCTAAACATTTCCTTTCATCTGGAAAGTGGTTGGACTCTTTATCTCACTCTCTTTTCCTTTCTTTCTTCATTCCTCTTCCTTCTTCTCTCCTCTTTCACTCTTGTCCTTTCTTACACCTTCTTCCATTCTTTGTTTATCTTGGAGTCCCCCATTACAGTTCATTGTGTCTTCTTCACCTTTCTTCTGTATTCCCTTGGCCTCCTTCCATTTTCTCACTAGGAATCTCTTCTCCCTTCCTATCTGCTTAGCCTCATCCCACTCTATGCCATGTCCTCTTTCTCTCGTGTGTTTAAATATCGCATTTCTCTCTCTCTTAAGGGAAGGCCACCTGCTTGAATGTTCCAGAAACAACTTTCTAATAGTCTGGAGGGGAGTAATGTTTGTGTATATATATCGTCCTGTTTTGTACCTTGTCACATTTGTACTTGGTGCAGAGTCTGAAGAAGACCTTGCTAGAAGGATGAAACGTTACGTTTAGTTTATGTTTTATAATAAAATAAATTTCTGCCTTGGTCAGCATATTGAGTTTTTCCTATGTAATGAATACAAAGAAATTGTTAACACCTTTACAGTTCTGAAAAAAGTTATACTTTTAAAAGTAAGAGTTACCTCTGAGAAAGGCCCTACAAATAAAGTTTCCTCGAAACACTTCTCACTTCTTCTCCATGCTGTTTCAACCAAGTGGAAACGCCTCGAACTCAAGAAAACAATTTTTTGAAACCAACCTAGAATTGAAAAGAAGACATGAGCCAAAGGTAGGGGAGAAAAATGAAATTAAAACAAGATGAAATTAAATCCAGAATCCCTTCCCCTTTTAACCGCCCCGTCGGCCGCAGGTTCCCGGGAAAATAGCACAAAGTTTTCAAGCCCCACGCCGAGATTTCTTGTAATTAGCCTCACGCACTATTTTCACTCACGCGTGTGCGTGTATTTATGCATAACCGTGTAATCTCATTCCCTGCTAAGTCCGCACACGCAGGACTGAGTAATTAGATCCAGTGGGGAAAAACGTCCCGAGGCTAAGTAAACAAGATCCCTGCGTTCTCTGTTCTCAGCTCTTGGTTCCCCTCTTCATTCTGATCAAAGAAAAAAACTCATCAGTTTTTCATTTCCCTATGATGTTCTCTCTTTCTTTTTATACAACGTGCGAAAATTTTTGCAGAAGCTGACGCTACGCCAGACAGGATGAGATCAAATGTATACGTTTCTAGCAACTGACACACACACTGTCCTATTTTCACTATGCCACAATCAGTGCTTGGCAAGTTTGTAACGAACCTGAGAGTTGAAGGTTTTTATATTTGTAAGAAGTTAAGATTTTTAAAATGTTTGTTACTTCAAATAATGTGCAAGTTGTCACAGACAATTATAGTTAGACTGATACAGTTGTAGTTGGAACTTTTATATATGTTTATAAATACGTCAAAATCTGTTCGTGTTGACGTCACTTTCTCATCTCAGCAGAGGAAGTGGACCCACCTGAATGTTTCTCACCTGACAACAGACTGATTTTGGAAAACAGGTGAAGGGGAAGAATCAATAAGAACTTGGAAACGGAGAGAATTCAAGTATAGATTTTGGGTTTTCGAGTTTTCTTCTTGCCGATAAGTTGAAAGTAAGCATACTTTGACTTTCGCTATATGTGAGGGAATTGCCCAACGTTAGTATTGAATGTTCTAGTGTTTTATTGGTAAGTGATTATGAAATATATGCGATTATAAGACTGCGTTTTAACTTTGTAAACAGTGTTGTGTTTCTTTTCTACCCAGCAAGCCCTGATGATTTGCAAATATTCTCATGTTCCTGACTAAGGGAGACGGACTAACTTTCTGACGACTGGTGTACAACCGGGGGACGTTGCAAGTTACTGTTTTTGCTCACATAGCTCATTGCGTATCAATTCTATACAATTTAACATTTTATTATGACCACAAAGGTAATTACTCTCGATTCTTGTCTATCAGAATCACAGCCAGGAAGCAGTCGCTAGAAACTCCAAGTATTGCTGAGTAAAGATGTCACATCAATTTTAATAGGGCCAGCTAACAAACAACTTTGAGGAAATAAAGATTTGCATCGACCTGGTATTTACAACAGCAATCCTTACCACCTTACCACATGGCGCTACAGCTCCTCATGGCCTTTGGCCTCCTCAACTATGTGCCTCCATCTATTGCTGTCCTCTGCAATCTCCCACCATCTTTTCACCTTCATATGACGCAAATCTTCCAGGACACCATCTAGCCATCTTGTCATTGGTCTTCCTCTTCTTCTTGTTGAATAGATTTTTTCTTGCATCACTTTCCTTTGCATTGTATCCTTTTCCATTCTCTGTACGTGACCCAGCCACCGCATTCTTTGTGATTTAATAAATCTCACGATATCCTCTTTCCCTAGTATATGGTTAATTTCTTCATTAGTTCTTATTCTCCAGAAATTATTTTCATTAACCGGTCCATATATTTTGCGTATCACCCTCCTCTCAAATCTGCGCAATGCTTTCTCTTCTGTCTTATTCATTACCCATGTCTCTGAACCATATGTTATTATAATCTTATTAACGTTTTATATATGGTAATTTTGAGATTCCTGTTTATTAGTTTGCTCTTTAATAATTGCATGTTTACATAATATGCTCTATTCCCCATGTATATCCTTTCCTTTATCATGCTATCTTTTACAACAGCAATCCTTGGAGGATAAATAGTGTGTATTCTGATAGAGAGGGATCAGTTGAGATCAGATCAGTGAGCAGAGCATTATAGACACTGCTAGAGAGAGAGTGGTATTTCTTCGCACGTCGGTCTGAAGGCCTGATGCAGGTCTGACACCAAGGTAGTGGTGTGAATCTCTCTGCCTACACTTCGGCGCCAGTAAGAACGAGCCTATATTCTTCTTTCATTCTACGAAGCTTCTGACAACTTCTGCTTCTAGTTGAAACAGGTATTTTCTAACATCATGCCGAAACAATCTTAGGGAGACCTAAAAGTCCAAATTAGAGTGTATTGTGTGTTCATTTGCCATCTATGCTATCCACGTACAACCTCTCGCATGACGATTAATCGCCAAGCGAGTATGAATGATGAAGAGTGCTATCGCAACTCAAGGGACATCTGAAGGTCCCAGGTTTAGATTCCCGGGTTCCTAAGGAAACGATACGATTGCTCAAAGCGTTTGAAGTTTACTACTTGAGAACCTGTCCACATAGTTCAATACAATGTCATTATCAAATCTTTGAAGTTTTCTATTTGACAAACTTTTCGGGAAGTTATGTTCTTGCCCACACAATTCAGTACAATGCAATTTCTCATAGCGTTTGGAGTTTTCTATTTGACAACCTGTCTTCAGGCAAATAATTCAGAGTACACAAATGTACAGCTGTAACACTTTGGTACAACAAAATTGTATCCATTAGTTAGGAACGTCTTGTACTTCCATTGATGAAATGCCAGAAGACACGAAAGCTCATTAGAGCAACCATGCTGAAGAATCTGAGCATATAGCATCCACGAGATCCAAATCTCATCTTCTGGTCGACACCCGGAAGGCATTATGGTACCAAGCGGATGCATTTCCTCCGTGGTTCAACAGACCGCCGATAGATGGCACGCAACTTGAAAATCCTGGAATGCCGATCTTGGATATTCTTGGTCAGATATTGGTCCTGTAGGTTCCACAAGAATTTGAGGAATTTTAAGTTGTTTTCCACGATTGTGGCTTGTGGCGTAAGTACAGTCTTGTGCAGCAAACTTTGATTACTTTCAAAGAATATCGGAGTTCTTAATTTGTTATTATAACATTATAGGTAATGGGGACAAATGGGTAATGGGACATCTAAAGTTTTCAAAGTATTTTTTTCAGGTGCTATATTGTTTATTGAAAAGGAAAAATGACCAAACGATAGATACACAAGTTATTTATTAGCTTTCATCAATACAAATCTAAAGACGCAAAGGAAATGACCTAAATAAGTGGTTGTAAATCAAGTGAAAATTTGCAGTTTTAAAGAACATGCTCCCAGTACCGGACAGCAAACATTAAGTCATAATTATGAAGATTACGAAACATAAAAAATTAGAAAACTACGTTCTCTGATAAAATAACTCCTGGCAATGATCACAAGTATAAAAGGGAATATGTTCAATATTAGCACACCTAATATTATCTAACATTCTTTTAACAAGACTAACCCCATATTCTAATGAAATTATAGGTGATTATCAATGTGGATTTAAACGTAACAGATCAACTACAGATCATATTTTTCACATCAGACAGACACTTGAAAAAATTGGGAATTTAATCAAAATGTCCATCAGCTATTCATTGATTTCAAAAAAGCATATGATTCGGTCAAAAGAGATAAATTATATAATATATTAGTCGAGTTTGGAATACCTAAGAAGCTTGTTAGTATGATAAAAGTATGCACTAGTGAAACAGAAAGTAAATTCGTGTGGGTATTAATGTGTCTGACAAATTTACAATTCATGATGGGTTAAAACAAGGAGATGCATTATCTCCATTGCTCTTTAACTTTGCCTTAAAATATGCTGTTAGGAAGGTAAAAGAAACTAAAGAAGGACTAAAATTAAATGGTGTGACTCAGTTGTTAGCATATGCAGATGATGTAGACTTATTAGGGGATGATGTGATTACAATTAAGAATAATGCTAAAATATTTTTCAAAACTGCTAAAGAGATAGGTTCGGAAGTTAACAAAGAGAAAACTAAATATATGCTTACAGGCCGAAACCAAGTGTTAGGTAATAATCAAAATCTAATTATTGATAACAACTCGTTTGAACCAGTTTCCAAATTCAAATACGTAGGAGTAATATTAACAAGTGAAAATTATATTAAAGAAGAAATAAAAAGTAGGCTTAATTCAGGAAATACATGTTACTACTCTCTTCATAAACTTTTGTCTTCTCGTTTAATATCTAAGAAACTAAAAGTTAAAATATACGAAACAGTAATTTTGCCTGTAGTATTATATGGGTGTGAAACTTGGTCCCTTACATTGAAAGAGGAACATAAATTGAAAGTATTTGAAAATAAGATCCGTAGGAAAATCTTTGGACCTAAAAGGGATGAGGAGACAGGTGAGTGGAGAAGGTTACATAATTTAGAACTACATAATTTGTATTCATGTTCAGATATTATTAGAATAATTAAATCAAGAAGACTTAGGTGGGCAGGCCATGTGGCACGAATGGGAGAGGAAAGAGGAGTTTACAGGATTCTTATTGGGAAACCTGATGGTAAGAGACCTGTAGGAAGGCCAAGACGAAGATGGAGGGCCAACGTTGAGATGGACGTAAAGGAAATCGGTAGGGATGGAAAAGAGTATATAGATCTTGCTCAAGATAGGGACGGATGGAAGGCCTGTGTTGCTGCAGCCATGAACCTTCGGTTTTAAGAAGGCTAGAGAGTTAGTTATTAGCACACCTCATCAAAAGTCTCTGGGCAAACGATGCATGTAGTTTGATTTGTACTAGGTACGTTTTCACCAATATGTAACTGTAGTGTCTGTAGTATATCGGCGGTCGGATTCCAAAACTGCAAGGTGACAAAACTAATGGGGGGAATGAGGAGGACAGTTTACATCCCTTTGCTAGATAAGGTTTAGCATAGTGCATGTAGCGTGCAGAACACCTAAATCTTTCAGTCCCTCTCCCAGTGTACTTTTCGGGACCAAACTATTTAGCAGCGTTCCTAATAGACAACACAATTGTCCTCACTTTCTCTATTGAATTTTTAATGTCTTCTTCAGTTCTCTTCCCTTTCTTTCTTAATTCATTATGTCATATTCCAACTGAAAAGAAAGAAAAACGTCCAATTACACAACTACAAGACGAATGGTGTTTACATTCTTCTGTCCGGTACTGGGAGCAGACCTACCGTCCGGTACTGCGCCACATACACCTGTTATAAATATCGCTCACAGACGACGCACAGTTAACACGATAAGAAAGATTGTCAATGGATTTCGATCTTACTTAACCATAATTAATAAATGCCTATTACGATTCATGAAACTCGCCCTTCAGGATAGAATTTTCTGTTGCAAATTATATTACGTTGTTCACTTTTTTCTTACAACGTGCAGAAACCGCAACAAAATGATCTGTTGTGACGTACTCTGTGACTTCAATTACTCCAACTGCACCAGTAGCGCGCCATAGGCGTGTCTTACATTTCTATTGCTATACGTGTATGATATCTAGCGGGGATATAGAAAAACAGTTACTGTCCGGTACTGTGGGCTGTCCGGTACTATGCAACTCTATCCTACATGAAGAAGCTTGAAGTGATATCCAAAAATGTATTTCAATATATGTGGTCTGGGACTTTCAAATTACACAAGACGAATTAAGAAAATACATACAACACTGACAAGGACGTAGTGCTACAACTGTCGCATTGCAATCAAGACATCTTGTTTTCGGTCCGCTCAAGGTATGGTTAGAATCCCACAATGAAATTCAGGTCCAGTCCCGATTAGTCTAGCTGAACACAAAGTAGACCTAAAACAAACATATTTTCGTTTTTAATCCGGTTCACATGACCTCCTCAGTGTCTGAGTGCGTTCCGCGGTCGACTCACGATATCCATTCCCAATGTCCTGGGTTCGAGTAGATACAGTGTGTTCATTCTTTAAAACACACTTCGACCTTTTGATACATGCACACCTTTTTATCAAGAGCATAGTATTTTTGAGTTCTAGATATCTTTTGCCTTGTTTTCCATGATTTTACCAGCACAATACTTGCTCTAATCACGATGTATCTTATTCAAATTCACTAGCTCAAATTAGGTTGATTAGAAGGGTGCCAATATCTTCAGTGCTAACGGTACTGTTGCAGTGTTAAAAAATCAACTGAATGTAAATTTGGCACAAAAGCGGCCATTAGCTACGTTATTTTTTAAAAAAAATTGGGAGGCTATTGTGGTATGGCAATACGGCCAAGGCAAGAATCCTCGCTAACCTTTGATCTCAGCGAACAAGTTGCCACGTAATCCGTGCATTAGAACCACTACAAGGCTGGGAACCTTTTGCTTGGAGAGCTGTTAAGCATTTCCACTCACGGATCCCAAACAAACTTAGCCATTTAGACCAAACAGTCTTTTGTTTTGTTTGTTCTCTTCAGATTCAATCTTCTTCTGGTCGTTACGGGTCCATTTGCAGCCTCTTTCGCGAATTGGTTCTTCCTCTTCTATTTCCGTGGGTTGAGAGAAGTCTCTGACCAAGCACGGTGTAGAAAGAGAAAGGGTCCCACTTTCTACCTTGAGAGCGCCCTTAACGGCAAGTTAAGTAAAAAACAGAGTATTTTACGTGTGAGAAATACTGGCAGATCTAAAGAAACAGTCACTCTAAGACTAAGGAAACACCAAAGAACGCATTATGACAGTCATTTGTCTCAGATCTATTAATCGTAGTTGAGATAAAGGGGGTAAAATGTGATCTCATGGATTGTGCTTCGATGAAGATGGTAAACTGAAGGTGGTGCCATCTGTTGTTTCAAGAAGAACATCTGTTGTTCTGTTGGTAGCACGTCATGCAAACTCATAACGAATTATTGCACGTGAACAGTTAATAAGAAAGCGAAGGAGAATCATAGTCCGCGTTTTGTTCTTTTCACTCCAAATTATTTGACGTCATAGCATATTTTGGGCAACAAGGCGGCCAACTTTTCCAGTACCATTTTGCTCCTTCTTGCTTTTCCACATATATAGAATACCATTTTTCACTTCCGTGTGAAGATCCCTTAATCTTGATTTTCTTTCGTAAATAGATGGCACCACGGAAAAAGCTACTGTTACTTAACTCTTATTATTTACACTTTTCCATTATTTGATTTGATTAACTTCAATAATGAAAATAAAAATTGAGTTACATTTGAATTAAACTTCAAACATACTTCCACAATCATTTCTAGCAGGTTTCCTAAATTCATTCCCTGTCCTCGTGTAAAACTTAGGAAAAAGTACTCTTCAAATTCGAATAACAATTCTCTTCCTTGGAAATCTAATGCTTACAATCAGTGCTTTCATTCTGGTTTTGAAGTTCAATACTTAACAAGAATTTTAGGATGAAGAGTTTGAAAACTGTTTCTTAGGTATAATGATGTTCCTTTAGTATGGAATGTTAATAGGTCCATTGTCAAGTACTTATAATTTACCCTTTCTAACGCTACCATTCTGGAGGACAAATTTTATCTTGTCTTCAGATGAACCTTTTTCTTCTACTTTATTTGCCCGTCATGAGTATCGAACTTACATCAGTGCTATGGATTATACTGATCTAATACATTGATCTATCTAAAAAGTAGGATGCTTGAATTCTACCCTAGAGTAGCTTTCTGATTTGCGGACAACGGGGTCAAGATCCTCTTCACATCACATCTCCACCACCTGTCATACAATGGTGTTAGTTGGGTTGTATAATCTGCAGGCGGTATATCTTTTGCTTCCATTGCTTGGTATGAGTGAGGATACGTAATGACTAGTGTTAGGCAGTTCATAACAATGCTAAACCTGATAATAGTGTGTTTTAGGCAGTTCATGACAATGCTAAACCTGATAATAGTGTGTTTTATTTCAGTTTAAACTAGAAAGCATTGTATTTATTTTGCATTTCCTTGCATTTCCCAGCCTTTTTTTTGTTTTTAGGTCATTTTTCAGTAATTTTTGCCGTTTTTAATGCATTTTTATAGTTTTTTCTTCTTTCCATGAATTTTAGATGCATTTGCTAGCATGAAATGGAGTAGAAGTATGAAAAAAATACATCAGCACTTAATTTAATTCCTTCTTTCTCTTTGCTTCGATAGTTTAAACCACAAAACAACAGATTTTTGTCAAATTATTCAACTAGTCTCTTGTAATGTTTGAAAATGAAGGTTTCATTTTAAGAGCGGAAATTATTTTTAGGACATTTGTTGAGACTTTTTACGTCATCAACTTCCGAGCCTAGTAATGGACCAATGAGACTGATTTTACGCAGTCTGACGTGTGCATTCTTTCTGTGAAGTAATGTGTTCATGGTGTAGTGTGATCAATTATCTACAACCTGGCAACACTTCATGAACTTGCGATGTGCATGCTGGGAATTATGCCTCCATTTTGTGAGCGAGGTGTAAGGATGTCGTCACGTAATTGCAGCGAGTGAACAAGTTTCATGAAAGACGTTCTGAAAACTGCTTGCGGGAATGAACATTTCTTGAATTCCGTTGTAGTGGAGGATCATTTTCGCTACAGTTCTACTACGAAACAACAATCGCTGAATGGAAGTCGTTAAATTTACCAAGAGGCAAGAAAATGCAGCTACAAAAGCCAAAGTTGAACACAGTGTTGTGTTTTTTACATCAAAAGGCATTACTCATCATGTTTTTGTTCCAGATCGTGAAATTGTAATTGTAAATCTAAGATTCTTTTTTCTTCTTTTCAGGATACCGTCAAGTTCATTTGGTGAGTACATAAATCTTATTTCACTAATTTATTTTTAATGATTCTTAATTATACATTTTGCAGTTATCTTGTCAAGAACAAAAGTAAAGGTCAGTCCATAGACTCTTAGCGTATGCGCTGTTGAAGCAATATGTAGAGATTTACTTTTTACATGTATAGAAGTTTGCTCCGAAATAAAGGAAATCTTATCCAGGATATTAATAAATGAATGCGAACTAAGCGATAAGTAATATTCGATGAAGGAGAAAATGAGTATGAAATAGCTCAACATCATAGTGACAAAGAATTGGAGATGTAGGAAGGAAATTATCATAAAAAATAATGTTTCCAAGGCAACTAAGTACTACTTCACTAACGAATTATGTGTGATGATAACTAAGTGCACTGGCTGTGCTAATTCCATTCAGGCTAATATTAATTCATTATATTTCTTAGGAATTCTCGATATGGATGATTTCACATGCCAGAGCTGGTCTCCGTTGTGGGTTGGATAGCGTGGTGTCACGTACAGAGATGATGGGTTCAAATCCTGAGTAAGCGCGTGTTTGTCCATGTTTTATTTCCGTTCGCCGCTTAAAAATTAGAGAGATATATAAACGATTTGAGGTTATTATTTCTTTCCAGTTCGGTTATTGTGTGTCACCTTTTACCTCTTTGGTTAATCGCGACGATGAGGAT